>NC_134485.1:107961724-108024224 GCF_040206685.1 Ascaphus truei | reverse complement strand
CCCCCTAAATTTATTGACTGGAGAAAGGGAAGTACCTTGGTGCCACCACCGTGTCCCGGACAAATGTCCACTTTGCGTCCCTCTGTAGATTAAGTTTTTTTGTATCACCTCCTCCGGTGGGCTTTATGCCATCGTTAATTATCATATATCTGAGACTGGATAGTTTATGTCTTTTTTTTCCCGATAAAATGCTTGTCAACGGGTTTTTCAGAAGTATGTCTATTGATGGCCAACTGTATTTCAGACGTGTTTGTTCATTCTCTCACGAAAGGATCGATCTGCCTTGCCAATGTATAAAAGACTACATTGACATGTGATCATGTATACAACTGAGGCAGTGTGACATACTGTAGGTTAATTTTTATACACTTGCCCAATGTGCGGATGCCAAAAATGTGTCCCTTGTACTAGTCCATTCCGGATTCCGGCATGTAAAATAACCATGGCATTTATAACATCCTTTTTTGACATAGGCAAAGGTATACCTTTGATTTACAGATTCATATTTATCTTTGGAATCAGCAACAACTAAAACATCCTTTAGATTCTTGTTCCATCTATAAGATAACAAAGGCTTGAGTTGTGTGAGTGGCTGCAATTTTGGCTCAGTCTCTAGGATTTGCTAGTGTTTGTTGATAGACCTCTTTAAGTCATTAGATGCACCCAGGGGGCGGACCTAGGCTTTGCGGGGCCCAAGGCAGCACGGTGGCAGTATTAAGGGGACTTACCTTGAAGAGCGGCCCTTCTCCGGTAGCATCATGGTGTCATGTGTTATAGTAACATGTGATGTCACGTGGCCCGCACCGAAGAAGAAAAAACACACATATCGACCTACCTCTCGGTGAGAAGTGGTCCTGCAGGACCGGGAGCCCCGTGCTCCGTCCTCTCTCTCTGGTGGGTGCTGGAATACATCTTATGCCCAAACGGATGGGGGAGCTGAAGGGGGGGGCCCCGCACTCCATCTTTCAGCTCCCCCCTCCAGTCGGGTGGAAGTTGGATCCTGGCACTGACAGGAGGAAGGAGCACAGGGCCAGGGCACCCAGATTCTGTACTTTAAGCACGCTATTACAGTATGTAAATCTTTCTTGTTGTATTTTTTCAATGGAAGTGGGTGAAAACTTGGTGCATGCAACAGAGTATTGCGATCTGCAGGTTTGGTGAAAAGATACATTGCCAAGTGCATTTCTTCTTTAATTATCAAGACATCCAAAATATTTACTTCTCGATTGTTGGCATTCATGTCAACCGAATGGGTGTATCCATATTGTTTAGGGGATTGATGAATGCATCAAGTTCTATCTGAGTGCCTGTCATACTATTATCGTTACATAGTCTTAGGGGCCTGTTCTATAAACTTCGATAACTAACTCATTGAGGTTTTTGAGCACTTCCCGAAGGATTTGGCAAGTTTGCTGTTCAGAAAGCTCCAATGACCTGCCAAACTCGTTCGGGAAGTTTATCTTCCTGAGCGGTAGCACTGTGGCTCAAACACACCGAGCGGGAGTTCAAAAAGAGCTAAAACTCTAAAATCACCCTATTCTAGTAGCTACGAGAATCTCATTGAGGCGCTCAGCTAGCAAGCAACTCGCAAATAAGATTTGTAAGTAGGACTTATGTCCATTTTCTTAAAGGGATGATTTCACATCCTTTTTAAAAAAATGGCTGCCATCACATGGTACTTCAACCAATTGGATTGGGGGTGTACCATGTGGTATATCTCACAATCCGATTGGTTGAAGTACCATGTGATGGCAGCCATTTTTTTAAAAAGGATGTGACATCATCCCTTTAAGATGATGTCACATCTTTTTTTTTAAATGGAAGCTTTCACATTGTACTTGAGCCAATGGGATTGGGGGTGTACCATGTGATGCCTCACATGGTATGTCTCTCAATCCGATTGGTTGTACTGTAGTACCATGTGATGGCAGCCATTTTTCTTAAGGATGTGACGTACCTCCCTTTAAGATGACGTCACATCCTTTAAAAAAAAAAGAACCGTCTCATGGTACACCAGCCAATTGGATTGGGGGTGTACCATTTGACACTCAAATGTGATGTCACAGGCCTTATATAAGGCATGTCCCATCTCATTTGAGTTTAAGAAGCTGACGAGACAACATCCGCCCCATTGGATTACAATATATAGATGAAGATAAAGAATAAAGAAGAAGAACTTACCGGTTGTTCAGGAGCATTGCGTTGAGTGTCAAGAGGTTCCTGCTGTTGCTGCTGGACTCTGAATCAGAGGGTGAAGATGCCAAAGTAAGAAAAACATTGATTGTGATGCCCCTTTTGGGCTATAGATAAATACAGTGACAAGCAATGATTTTTTTGGCAAATGCTTGTTTTTATTTAATTGTAAAGTATCTTTGGTGCTTGGTTTTTTTAATTGTGTTTTTTAGTTGCTTGTTTTTTTAAATTGTGCTTTTTTGGTCCTTGGTTTGTTTAATTGTGTTTTATTTGGTGCTTGTTTTTTTTTCATTGCTTTGTATTTTTGGTGATTGATTTTTTTTAGGTTGCCCATTGACTGCCATAGTGGCAAATCATGCCTATATTATATGTGCATGGTGTACCACTGTGCCAATCAATGGTAGATGGTGGAGGTAGTTGCCCTGGGGAGGGTGGTTAGGTGTCCCAGGTGGGTAGCAGGGGAGGGGGCTTAACCCCTTAATTACTAGAGCGGTTACTAACCACTAAGGTGATTAAGGGGTTAGTGGCCATTAGCTTGTTTTTTATTGTTATGTTGCTGCCATGGAGGACGGGGAGGAAGACGAGGAGGAATACTAGGACGGCCTTCATTCTGGCAGGGGTAAGTGCAACTTTCATTTACTTTATGCTGGATAATGTTTTATTTGTAATGGGCAACTGAGCTATTATCCAGATCTGGATAATAGAAATGTTGCCCATTATTGTACTGTATGTGTTGAGGGGGGTTGTTGGGGGTAGAGGAGGTGGGTAGTAGGGTTGCTGTATTTCAATATTGTAGGGGGTAGAGAGATTGGATGAAGGGGGTATTCTCCCCAAGGGTGGGTGGTTAGGCCTCTCAGGTGGGTAGTAGGAGTGGTTAACCCTTTCATTACCAAAGCAGTTGCCACCACTATGGTAGTAAAGGGGTTAACTCCTCCCGCAAACTTCTCGGCAGGCCTAAGCACCCACCCTGGGGCAACTACCCCCTTCATCCCCCCTGTACCCCCGACAAACCAGGTACTCGGGTTTAACCCTTCATTGCCTTAGCAGATAGCCGCTAAGTTAATGAAGCTGTTTTTATTTACATTTTAATACTAGTGTATGGGAGCAGGGGGTCTCCGGAGCTGAACCGCATTAATTTCGGGTGCGGGGACACCCTGCTTCCCGAGTTACAGGCCCCAGTATGGGTTGCCGGTATCCCCTTCCAATGTTTCAATCTCCCGCGTCACGTGACCGGGACATTTAAACGCATAGGAGATACCGGCACCCCATACCGGGACCTGTAACTCTGGAAGCAGGGTGTCCCCGCACCTGACATTTATGTGGTTCAGCTCCGGAGACCCCCTGCTCCCGTACACTAGTATTAAAATGTAAATAGAAACACTGTGATCACCTGTGAGAGTTGTGCAGGGAGATGCAGCTCCATCTGTGCAGCTCTTACAAACTGCGGCCAGATTGTACAGGGGAGAACTGTGAGAGAGGCAGAGATACCATCGCTGCCATCCCGAGCGGTATTGGCATTTTCCTACACTACCGACACGTTTAATTCGAGCACGGCTAGCACCGCAAGCCGGGGGATGCCCCGGCGTGCTAGCCGCACTCCCTCAGCGTGCCGCGCGGTCACGCGTCATCGGGTGCCTGCGCCCCCTGCACGCGCGTCCAGGGCTCCCCGAGGGAGCCCTGGTGTCCCGCGATGTGGGGGACGGCGGCAGGGGGTTCCGGGGGACCCGGCGGACCCGGCAGTGGGAGGGAGAGCGCCCCGATCGGAGGGCGCTCTTCCGCTGCTTCGGCGCGCGCCCGGCACCCTCCGGCGCGCGCCAGGTTACTGCTGCGGCCGAGAACGGGCAAATGCTCGAATAAACTCGGCCGCAGCAGTACCTCTCAGTTTGAGACTTGTGGAAATGCTTTCAGATTCTTTCTAAATACCGTGATAACACAAAGGACAAACCGTTCGGTAGGAACATGCCAACCCCTTCGAGATGGCAGCAAAGTTATCGAAGCTACTAGAATAGGCCCCTTAGTCTTCACTGTTTTCTCTAGATTGTTGAACATATCTCCGTTTCTACCATCCTCATAAATTGTCGTGCGGGACCAGCACTGTAGCCTGGCCAGTGAACAAAAATCTCCTGGTTCTTTTTGTTACGTGTTGTGTATATATGTTGTTGGCTTGACTTACTCACGTCATTTATAAACACTTTGTAAGAGATTATTATTACAGTACTTACTGCTGATCGTTAATATTTCCAATACTAGTGCGCTGTCCATATTACAGTGCTCTAATAATTAGGCCCATCAAATGGCACTTAGACATGTATTCCCAGCGTTTTGGCTGGCTTTGTTTATACATTGTGCCATTAGCGTTTCAATGCTTATACTTCAGGGCTAGTGTGAGGTATAATAAAAATCAATTTATTTAAAGCGGCAATCCAAGCCGGCTGGGTTTTTTTTTTAATCCTTTTTTTATTCTTTTTTTTTTTTACATAGACTGGAAACAGGGGGGTCTCCGGAGCTGAACCCCATTCATTTTAGCACCACAGACCCCCTGCTTCCAGAGATACTTACCGCCATATGGGTTAACGGTAGCCGCTCCGTTCGGCTAGCAGGGTTCGTGTAATGGCGGAGTTTCAAAGCTCCCGCCGCCTGCGGGCCAATAGGAAGACGTGACGTCATCAGGTTGGGAAAATTTTAATAAAAGTTTTAAAAAAATGCATGGATTGCTCTTTTAATCCCCTATGGATTTTAGGGTTAGATTTGTGAATATGTTATGTTTAAAATGAGTAATTCCCCCCCATTCACCCTCTCCCCCCCCCCCGATAACTCATTACACTCGTGAATGAATGTTACCCTTATTATTGGGATCCTGATGAACAGCAGGCCTATTCAGCATAGCAGCTACATCTGATTGCCTAATTAGTTGATGCAATGCCGGCTAATCCAGTTTTACTTATATGTAAAACATACGCTACAAAACAAATAATATTTGCATACATAAAACAACTCATTTGCAAACGCTTGAAATCTGGGCCATATTATTTTTATATTGTCATTTTTCTTCTGCATTGTTGTGGCGTGATTTTATCTATCTGCTATGTAAATTTTTCAGTGAATCAATAAACAAAGCCACTGCTGGGGCCTCCATATTATACTTTAATAGGCGCACATGGCGGCACCGTGGAAGTGGGTGTGAACCGCTTATGCTTGTGTTTCTGCTTTTCGTTGCACTTTCTCTGCTTGTAAAAATAAACGCCGATAAAAGTAAATTACATCGCCATCTGTATATTTCGGGAGGGGTTGTCATAAAAATTGTAAACCTAATTATAAAACCATTAAAGAACACTGCACTGAAGAACTGTTGTGATACCTCCATCACTTTTTACATGTCTGGTTATACTCACTACCAGCCTAACGTTGTATATCCAGCAACCAGCCTCGCACTGATGAGACCGAAAAGGTCGAAAACAGCTGGTCGTGAGTAAGTTTACTGGCTATGCACTGCTTTACCACACGCTGTGCTGGAACGCTGTGTAATGCGGCAGGCATACGCATGTAGGGCTCCGTTTTAAAATGGATGAGAAGTAAAGAATGACACACTGTGATTATTGGCATGTCATTACCCAGAATCCCTGGCTGCAGTGGAAGCACTGTCTGCTGAGCGATAATGGGGGAAGACAGGGTTGCAGACGTGTCTGAGACATGTGAATGCACCACAAGTGGTATTTTTATTTACTGTACGGTGGAGGGTTCTTGTCACTTTTTTTCTTACCCACCCTAACTTTTTTAATGTTTGGTGATACCTCAGTGCTTGCAATGGTGTTGCTACCGCCTTAAGACGCGAGTGCGGCGAGTGCAGAAAATGGCATTTTAGAGTTCTGGTTTTTAAACACCTTAAATTGACACAGTAGCACAGTAGCACAGTACTGTACACATTACAATTAATTCATTTCATTGCACCCAAAGAAACAGAATCCATGAAATTCAAACAAAATAATCGCGATAAGCGCAGGTGCCTGGGGCGATTGGCCGCGTTCATGCCGCGTGGAGTACAGTACAGCAGAGCACACAAAATCGGCGCCGTGATTTGTTTGAATAACGGCCGCTGCAGCTGTAGTGCAAAATTGTCTGTAATCCAAAATGGTACTGTACTGTAGGATGGTATAAGTTTGTTACAAGCGGGCAATGCCACAACTCACAAGGCCCAGTAAGGTCAAAAGATGCTGAAAGGATATCTCTCCCTCAGTCTCCCCTGAATCTTATCGAGATAGTCGGAGTGTGCGTGGCCCGCTCGGGTGGTGATATGAAAGCAATCCTCCCCAGATGCGTTGCAGTGGATACCCTGCAAATATGGGTAGTTACACAAATAGATGGTGTAAAAGTATGTTTATATATTAAAACAAGATAAAAGCAATTCTGCACTAACATATCAGTTTGTGCTAGATGGCGCCAACAGAGTGGACATCAGCGACGCGGCGTCTTCCTGATGGCTGTTGGGAATCCCCACTTCCGGACCCGGCTTGCAGGCTGTGGCATCACCTGATCGGGAACCACGTTATCATCCTACAGTGGCTGTCTGGAGCTCTGTGTAAAACGCGTTTCGCAAATAGTTGCTTCCTCAGTGGCAAAACTTTGCGTTAAGCTCTTTGTTCTGTCCCAAGCTCACTGTGGCAAGTGAGTAGAGCAGGCATCTTAACGTAATCCCATATACCAAGCAAGGGAATCATCTTCTTTGCTGAAGTGTTTATTGGGGCAACAACAATACAAGTGAAAAGGTACTGAGGGAAAACACTGGGTCACACGAGCAATGGGAGGGAAAGGGAGCTAGGATGACAAGTGGGATAATGCAAGGTAAATAGGGTGGCTTAGTTCCAGGTATAGGTAGTACAATAGCTTTTACCAGAGTTGTAGTTGAGGTGACTGCTCAAAGATGGCTGCTGGATCTAAAAGAAGCATGCTTGCCTGGACTAGTAGGAAAAACAGTCAGACTGTGCCAACTAGTAGGGGGAGGAAGGAACAGCTCAACTAACTAAGAAGTGCAGGGTGATTGCCAGGACAACAGGCTGGGAAGCCAATGGAAAGTAACAATGTAGCAACATTACACTCAGGAGTGATGGCTGCCTCAGAACAGGGAAAAGTATGCTATGGGGAAGGGAAGAGGAGATGAAAGCTCTTGCTACTGTCTAAGGCTGAATCCCTGCTGGCGCTGAGTGCGCTCATGCTTGGAGAGTGCTCAAAGCATGAGCGCAGGGTGTCCTGCATGTATGCGCGGCGCGCGGTGGGGCATTGCGGGTAGTTGAGCGTGCTGGAAAGTATAATTTTTTTGTTTACCTAAGCGCCGAGCGTGTGTGCCCGCAACAGCGTGAGCGGTGACATATAGATATATGTATGTAAGTAACCGCCGCAAGCGCCGCCCGCTCAGCGCTAGCGGGGACGCAGCCTAATATATATTGAAATGGTGCTAGGAAGAGCGGGGAATACCTAGTAGACAGAAACTTGCGAAAGCATCTGCATCTAATATGCCTTGTCTTAAATGTTTTAACCATCAGCCATTGCAAACACATGCCACTGTGCTTGGACATCACAAAGTCCCGATTGATTTTATGCTGTTCTTTGTTGATAATCAAGAATCACTGATCTTAGTGCCACAGGCCACTTTATAAGGTTTTTTCGCTAATTATATGCTTCCTCAACCAGACTACTCAAATTGGCCCCACAGCAGCTCTGTCTCCTAAATAGGGGACTCCCACAATTAGGTTATAAACTACTGAATGAGTAGCATATTGCATGCACTATACTATTAGTCACTAGGTGCATAGCCATATCGCTTGGGACACCTATTCATTTGACTCTATGGCACTGTGTTCCATCTAAATTGGTGTATACAACCCCAATGGTCTGAATACCAGACCTGTTTACCAACTCATCATTAATACATTAGGCCAGTAGGAGCTATACTTACTCCGTCTATACCCAACTAGGACTCCTCGATTCCTAGTGAGTCACGTGACCATAAAAGCCATACATACGCATTAAGTCAAGACCAAAACCGACCCTGTTCATTAATTAAAGCCAACTGAAAGTCAGGGCCCCGTCAGTCTGACCTGACACACCAGGGACGCTGACTTTTGCAAAATCAATGCCGTAATGGACATTTTCATATGTAGATTATCACGGTCCTAACAACCAGTCCTGTTCACCAACGCAATTTATAACTAGCTACTCTCGCCCCCCTCATACCCTTGAGGGGGTCTTCCTTCCCTTCAAAGTGACGAGTGCTGGGTAGTGCCTTGGATCGGTATTCTAGGGATTAACCCTACGACCGCACCTAGTTATATATACCACTTACAAGAGTGGTTATTACAACTGGGTTCTCCTGAGATTCATTCATTTTATCAATGTGTGTTGTCTACACGTCATTGCTTGTCTGATGTCTTTTATGTTATGAACCCTAATAAAGGTTAAGTTTTAACTCCTACATCATCTCACACATCTGCTGATACGAGTGCTGCGCTATAGGAGCTCTTTGCTTCCTAATGCAAGTATCTGTCTACTTGGTATTCCCCGCTCCTCCTAGCACCATTTCAATATATATTAGACTGTAGCAAGAGCTTTCATCTCTCCTTCCCCTTAGCATAGTCCATGATACAACCTGTCACTTTATTTCAAGGACCTTAATCCATACGCAGGACAATCACTTCCCAGTGCTGTAGAAGACATCAGCTCCGTTCATACGGGATTCCAATCTTCTCCAGCAAAGGGTAGCGGCTTCACAGTATATTGAATAAAAGGTCCATGTCACCTGCGCAGTATTGTTCCGCCAATAGGGGTTGGGAGGGAATATTTATCAAAAACTGCAATTTGCTCCACACAGAGAAAATATTTGCATCTACCTCCATAAGCGAGCAGTGACGTATGTATGAACCTTTTAAATCTTGTTTCTTACATTGCCAGGAGAAGAGGTTGACAGCACCTGAACCTGCAGATTTATTTGGTGCAAGAAGGAGAGAAAAACTGCATCGGTTGCAGGCCCAACATTTAATGCATCTCATAATATTAATACCTTTATTTCAAATACCTGCAGCGCGTTTCTCCCAATGGGACTCAAAGTGCTTCACAATTACAGTATAGCGCTCCATACGCGGCACATAGGGTTGTTACACACACAGTCACTACCCAGATGAGCTTACAATCTATGTTTTTGGTGCCTGAGACACAGGGAGATATAGTGACTTGCCCAAGGTCACAAGGAGCCAACACCGGGAATTAAACCAGGTTCCCTTGATTCAAACTCAGTGTCACGTTTAGAGCAGTGGTTTTAAACCTTTTTTGGTTAGGAAACCCCAGAATTCGATTTTGACATTCTGGGGAATCCCAACCCTTGCCCTCCAACTCTCGCCCCCATTTCCCCCCCCCCCCTCCCCAGTCAACCTTGGCTCTCACCCCCCTTACCGTCTCCCCTATCTCTCTCCCCCCTCACACTCTCCCCCTTACGCTCCCTCTCCCCTTCACACTCTCCGCCTCCTCACTTGCACACACACTCCCACTTACAAACACAAATACTCCCACGTACACACACACAAACACACTCTCCCACTTACACACACAAACACACACTCCCACTTACACACACACACACACACACACACACTCCCACTTACACACACACACACACATTCCCATTTACACACACACACATACGCACACACACTATGTTGAGAGTGCCGCGCACACCCGATCATTCCTCTCCCTCCTGTCAGCCGGAAGTTGATGCAACTTCTGGCGCCGACCGGAGCAGGCAGGGAGAGCAAGTATAGCAGTGACCGGGCGGCTGCCGCTACTGAGCTTGAGAGCCACCGGGTCACTGCCCTGTGGGGTGCCACTGTGCCACCGGGCCTGGGACAGCTGTCAGAATTGTCGCAGCTCTCCCCCCCTTGCGGCCACGGAACCTTTGAGGCGTGCTCGTGGAACCCAGGGGTTCTGCATAACCCCAGTTGAAAATCACTGGTTTAGAGAGTCAGTGCCTTTGCTCACTGAACCGCTCCATCATCCGTAGTGCTCTAGCTACCCCCCTAACTCCTAAATAACCACTCCCCAAAGTGCTTATAGCACAAGTGGAGCAAAGCCCCTGGATACACTGATGCACATTCACGCAGAGTAAAAACAAATGCTCCAGTTTGCGACACTTGTTACATATCCTCAGTGGCTTTGAATTCGAGTTCGCTGCTCTGTTGGTGTATTTTGTAGAACAGAGCAAAATATGAAGATAAAGTAGATTGGCTTGGATTATTATCAAATTGCAAATCTGGAGTTTGTTAGCAGTTGGAAACTTGCATTATTCTTCCGTCGCTGGTCATCTAGTTCATTTTGCAGAACCTAGGCTCTCTCTTTCTAGGTCACTTACTGCTCTGTGTCATTTGCTTGAAATGCGTCAAAGCATTGTTTTAATCAACACACGAAATGGCCTATTTATTAAGGGCTCCTAGCTGCCAAATGAGTGCAATAGTTATCCGCTGCTTCATCAAAGTAAATAACATCCTATTGAACATCATTGTTTTTATTAATATGGTGCTAAAGTATGGGAAGTAAGGAACACCCATGATTTCTCCATACTCTTGGCATTCGGAACAAAGCTCTATCCTGGATCTCATCCTACCTCTCCCATCGTACTTTCAGTGTCTCTTCTGCTAATACCTCCTCCTCCTCTATTGATCTCTCTGTGGGGGTACCCCAGGGCTCTGTCCTGGGACCTCTTCTCTTTTCTCTGTATACACTCTCTCTAGGTGACCTAATAACATCTTTTGGGTTTAATTATCACCTCTATGCTGACGACACACAAATATATTTCTCAACACCCGACCTTACACCTACTGTACAAACCAAAGTTTCTGAATGTCTCTCTGCTATATCATCCTGGATGGCCCTCCGCCGCCTTAAACTCAACATGGCTAAAACAGAGCTCCTCATACTTCCTCCCAAACCTGGCCCTACTACCTCCTTCCACATTACTGTTGGAACTACGATCATTCACCCAGTAGCCCAAGCACGCTGCCTTGGGGTCACACTCGACTCCTCTCTCACATTTGCCCCTCACATTCAAAACATTTCTAAAACCTGTCGCTTTTTCCTCCGCAATATAACAACGATACGCCCTTTCCTCTGTTGCTCGACTGCTAAAACTCTGACTCAGGCCCTCATTCTCTCCCGTCTTGATTACTGTAACCTCCTGCTGTCCGGCCTTCCTGCCTCTCACCTGTCTCCCCTACAATCTATCCTAAACGCTGCTGCCAGAATCACTCTACTCTTTCCTAGATCTGTCTCAGCATCTCCCCTCATGAAATCCCTCTCCTGGCTTCCGATCAAATCCCGCATCTCACACTCCATTCTTCTCCTCACTTTTAAAGCTTTACACTCTTCTGCCCCTCCTTACATCTCAGCCCTAATTTCTCGTTATGCACCATCCCGACTCTTGCGTTCTTCTCAAGGATGTCTTCTTTCTACCCCCTTTGTATCTAAAGCCCTCTCCCGCCTTAAACCTTTTTCATTGACTGCCCCTCACCTCTGGAATGCCCTTCCCCTCAGTACCCGACTAGCACCCTCTCTATCCACCTTTAAGACCCACCTTAAGACACACTTGCTTAAAGAAGCATATGAATAGGACTGTGGCTATTCTGAACACATGGCACATAAAGCTTGGCCCCCTGCAGATGCACTTACCAGAACTCCCTCCTACTGTCTCTGTACGTTCTCCCTACCTACCAATTAGACTGTAAGCTCCTCGGAGCAGGGACTCCTCTTCCTTAATGTCTAAAGCACTTATTCCCATGATCTGTTATTTATATTATCTGTTATTTATTGGATTACCACATGTATTACTGCTGTGAAGCGCTATGTACATTAATGGCGCTATATAAATAAAGACATACAATACAATACAATTAAAGGAGTAATCCATGCCGTGTTTTCTTTTTTTTTTTAAATGTGTTTTTTTTTAAATACAGGATTGAAGGTGGGTGTCTCAAGCGCAGAAACCCCATTAATTTCAGCTTTGGGGACCCCCTGCTTCCAGAGATACTTATCTCTTAAGGGGGTGCCGGTATCTCCTGCACTTTTCTGCAGTTTAAAGCACCCGTGTCACATGGACCAATAGGAAGCTGCGCCGGATGACGTCACAGCTTCCTATTGGCCCGCTGGTCACGGGAGCTTTGAAAGGTGTCCATAACGTGAACCCTGGAATGGCTACCGGCACCTACTACAGAGATTAGTGTCTCCGGAAGCAGGGGTTCCCCGGGAGCTGAAATTAATGGGGTTCAGCTCCAGAGACCCTTGCTTCAAACCTGTATTAAAAAAATGTAAATGTTTTATTTTCACAGTAATAGGAGCGAGGTCTGCATAACGAAATTATTTTTCTAATGTCTTTGTGGCTATAGAAAAAAGAGAATTCGGAATGTTTTTATAGTAATTAATACATTATTTGAAGAAAAAATGTTTTATACCGTTCTGGAAAAGGACCGCATGAAGATACTGTATAGTGAATAAAGGACAAATTACTAAAACGTGTTAATAGAGTAATTTGACTTGTTTTTTTTTTTACTGCTTTGCAGGAGCTGGGGTGGTGAAAGCAGGTCAGAAATGATCAATTATCTTCATTTCATCATCACCGTGGGGAATCAAGCGTATTTAAAATACCGGCAGCAAGGGCGTCTTCAGAACTTCAACAAAGAAAGAAATAGATTCCTTACTCCTTGTATTGCCAAAACGAGTTACAGTACAACACAGTGTGTTAAATAAAAGCTCCCTTTGGAGTTTTAATGTATTGTTTTTGCTGCGTGACATGGCCAAAACGATTCATTTTTGATCAGCAGTTTACAAAGTTGCAGCCTTACTTAGCAATAAGGTGAAATCAATGTAGCATCTTGCGTTATTTTCTTAATGAGTGTTGTATAATGTAAGATGTCTTGGTAAGAGCGGGCACTTGCATTTGTGTTTTGGTTCTAATTTGTTTTTGTTTTTGCCTTGGATTTGGTTTTGCAAAAAATGGTGATTAGTAAAGTGGAAATATATATATATATATATATATATATACGGAATAGTATACTATAGATACTGTATATAGTAGTACAGAGTGGTAAGATGCTGGTATGTACAAGCAGAAAGTACGAGTAGAAAGAAGTCAGATGGTGGTATCTGCAAACCAACCTAGTGTATACCTAACACAGGTGTGTGTTAACCCAAGTGGCACTGGTTGGCTGGTATACTATTTACTAATACTAGTACTAGTGGAGACAGCCAGGTCAGATGGGGGTATATCTCTGCTCACCCATAACATATATATATATGTAAAATAATATAAGAAATATTACCGTTTTTGCAAAAGGTAAATAAAGACAGCACTCAGTCCAAGATTCTAAAAGGTATGTTCCGCAGGGGAGATCTTGAGAAAGATCCCTCTGCGGGATCGAAACGTCGGATGTCTATATGCTGAATATACCTTTTGGAATCTTGGACTGAGTGCTGTCTTTATTTATCTTTTGCAAAAACGGTAATATTTATTATATTATTTTTATGACAGGCACCTACACTTTTAAGTGCTATTTGGAGTGCCAGCTACACCTTCTATTTAACCCAGGGGAGCGCAAACTTTTCCAGCTGCGTCCCCGTCTTCCCTGCCTCGGTGATGGCGCCCCCCCAGCCCCCACCCCTCCCTACCTTGGTGCTGGGTCAAATTACACTCGAGGTCACGTGACGTCGCGGCATCATTTGACGCGTGTGACGTCACATGGCCCCGCGGCGTTATTTGACGCTGCGTTGCCATGGTGATGCGTCACTGAGCTTCTGAATCCCGGTAAGTATAGTGTTGCAGAGGCCTCACGCGATCCCTCTGCATTAAATTAAATGCCTGGGGGAAGAGCTCGGCGCCTCTGCAACGGCCCGCGCCCCCCCACCAAAATCTCCCGCCCCCCAGTTTGCGCACCGCTTTCTTAACCCATGCATCTTAACCCAGGCTGTGCTGAAAAGCTGTGCAATGAAGCAAACATGAGCTTATAGGGGTCCATGTCAAAAAGGATTTGAAGCAAAACGTGGCACTGTGTGCTCATTTGCATGTCATTTCCCAGAATCCCTTGCTGCAGTGGAAACACTGTACGCTGAGCGATAATGGTGAAAGGCGGGGTTGCAGACATCTCTAAGAAATGCAAATGAGCACACAGTAATATTTCCATTTGCTATATGCTTTATGGTGGAGGGTTTTTTGTCACTTTTTCCCCCCCACCATAACTTAACTAAAGTGTGGTATATATGTGCAGGGTGCGGGGTGTGTATATACAGCCACTAGATAATCGAAAGGGTTAGTCTAGTCGTCCTCAAGGGCTACCAACAGGTCAGATTTTCAGGATATCCATGCTTCAGCACAGGTGGCTCAGTAACTATATACTGTAACAAAAGAAAAACTTACTGTGATTGCCATGTGACAATAATCATGTGAAAGCTTCAAAGCATATTTTAGAAAATCCCCAGCTCGGGTCACTTCTCAGGGTTATTTAAAGACAACGAAAACGTTTATTTTATACACAGAATTCTTTCAAACTGAAAAAACACAGAAGGATTTCGCAACGAAGAACGTGATTAGGTTGAAAAAGGGTTCCAAAAATTTTGGAAAAGACTAAAAGACACAACACTTTTTAAAGACAACAAAGAAACAAAAGGCATTGTTGTGTTGAGTTTATTTTTATTTTTTTCCCCAGGCGTTGGGGAACTGCAAGCTCACTGATAAAATGGTCAAAGAGTGCAGGCTCGGAGAAGGAGAAAAGGAAAAGTAACCTAGTGACCTCCCAAAAGCAAACAGTACCCGCTGCATTCCACTTCTTTCCCTGATCACTCGTTTAATTATGGAATCCTTCAATGGGTTTCTACTTCACAGAACTGACAATGTGAAATAATATTTACAGGGGAGCATAACAATAACTGCTACATGATGATTTCATGTTTCTTTTCTTTTTTTAACCATCTTTCCTCAGTAGGACAAGAGTCCCTAGCTTGAACCTATTGAATATAACATGGGGGGGGGGGTCTCATAAAACTTTAATTATGGATATTGGAGCTCGATTGATGTTAACAGCCATTCACGTCAACGCCAGTTAACACAGGTCGAGCTCCAGTACCATTATTGGTTGGTATATTGCCCCCCGTTGTATCATCTGTGATATATGTTGTTAGGTTGTTTGGAAATCCAGCATTTCACATATTTGCAGTTTACGGAACTGTTTCCAGTTTCAGGAGAACATTAACCCCTCGAGGAATCAAAGCTATTTTACACACAATGTAAAAAAAAAAAAGATTGGTATGATACATTATTGCTACCAGGGCAGAAGGAGACCGCTTCTAATTTATAAATCACTACATTTCTTTATTTTATTTTTATTTTTTAAAGAAAGAATGGTAAATGGGGCTTGTAAATAAAAAAAATGAAAACCAGGAGTGCTTCATTCCTCCTTGTACCATCACCCCCCTTGATCTCTGATGCGCCTACACCATACGTTTCTCAACAATATTCTGCAGCAGACAATGTTATATTTGCAGCTGTGGTACATTTAAAAGCAAAACGGGCTGCATGTAATGTGCAACAAAATAAGGAGGGGGAGGGGGGGGAGCAAGGATCACTTTTACAGTACAAGTCATTTTCTGCTCCTGTTCCTTACAGCACTAGTCTATCTATCATGGCACATTAAGCATGGTGCAGCCCTGCTCAGCATGCCTTGTATTTATACAACACACACCAGTGATTCTGCAGGAGGTCCACTAAAAATGTGCCCTATACTGCCACAGCTCAGTTGTTTTGCATGCTCTGTAATCACCTATTCTCTGTAAATGATTTTCCTGAGAGATGTGCAAATTTGTGCTCAGTGTGCCAGTAGCCTCTGCCTCGATGCTGCTTTGTCTCATTCTGTTGTGCGAGTGTGTACTGTTATTTGATTTCTATTACACGGCTAGTCACTTTCCCACCGGTTTGATTGGTCCTGGAGTATGTACGAGGAGTGCCTCATCATGAACCCGGCAATTTGATAGGCCGCCCAGCTGAACATTCCGCACTCTGCATTCTGCAGAAGAAAAGCAGAAAACAAAAACTAGGCAATAAAAGAAAATGCAAAATGCAAAGATTTATGTAAGCAATAAGACGATGATGAGCCACTTCATAAGCAAAGTAATCCACTCAGGGATGTGCATTATACACCTAATGCCTACTTATACCATCTAACCATGCATTAGAAATGTCTCATACACAGCCCGTTGTGTCTTATTACTTGTGTACAGCACTGCCAGGCTTACGCCATATCGTGTACATTGAAATATAGACACAACAGGCTTGGAATCTATGATGCAGATTTACCCATGGCTGGGACAGAATGCTGCATGTTTTGCATGGTTACTTATGTATGTATATACATATATATATCTTTATTTATATAGCACCATCCGGGTACATAGCGCTTTAAAATACACGTGACATAATATTATAACACACAAAGGGAATAAGAAAGACGTAAAACAATAGGAAAGGGAGTCGCTGCGCCAAAGAGCTTACAATCTAAGTCTCTCAGCTGCCAAACTGGTTCAAAAAGTGGAGCAAGAAATTGCACCAGATTTATATATATATATATATATACAAAAAAATCTACTCGCCACCTAGTACCACACGTGTGCTGCTTGGGCCAATAGGAGCTCGCCACGATGTTAAATCCACTCGCCCGGGGCGTGCAAATGTATATATATATATATATGTAGAGGTATCAGTACCGTGTTAGCCGAGCTTCAATAATCAAAAAATAAATAGATGATACCGTTCTGTGGCTAACGAAATGCTTTTATTTGTGCGAGCTTTCGAGATACACTGATCTCTTCTTCCGGCGATGTTACAATGAATGAAGCAAGGATAACTTAAAAACAGTGTCTCTTGGAATGTTATCTGTGCTTGTCCTTCCCCCGGTGTGAATGTGTTTTATGGCTAGAGGTGTCAAAGGGTAACTGAAAGCAAGTGAAGAAAGAGTGTGTATGTATATCAGTGTGAATAAAAATGAATGGAGAGCCCACAGTATAAACAGTGCTCTACACAAGGTGTGTGTGGAGTGAGAGGGATATAAATGGTGTGGGTGGGTGTGGAAATGTGAGAGTTTGTAGCACAACTAAAAGTGTGTGTGGATACTATGTGGTCCCTATTGGTGTATATGGATGGAAAAATAAGGAGTATTAGTATGTGTGAGAGACAGCTGTGTGTGCATACATATAGCATAGTATGTACAGACATGGCCTTTAGCGCTCATGGGAAGAGAGTTCGCTAGTGTCAGTAATGACTCATAAAATTTCGATCTCTGTTTAGGCCACTGCTAAGTGTCCCGAACAGTTGCATGGTGAATACCAGAATACCAAGAAGTGATCTCCTTGAATACAAACAGAAGGAGACAAGCGACAGGGTTCCTTTGGTGGTCACATATAACCCACACCTAGGAGCCCTACGCAAGATCGCCAGGAAACTACAACCCATCCTCCAGGAAGATACAAGACTGCAACAGGTCTTCCCTGAAGCACCCTTATTATCATACAGACAACCCCATAATCTCAAGAATATTATGGTGAGGAGTAAAGTATTCAGCAGTACAACTGAATGCGGGACAAAACCATGCCAGGACCCAAGATGCAAAACCTGCGCAATGCTCTACACAGCGGACACAATACAAATACCACACAAGAATCGGGAATACAAAATCAGAGGAGGGTTCACCTGTTCCTCCAGCAATGTCGTGTACCTCATCATGTGCATGAAATGCCCAGGGGGCTGCTACTACATAGGTGAGACAGGACAGGGGCTAAACAAGAGAATGAACCTGCATCGCCACAGCATCACACGCGGAACAAGAGACAGTCCTGTTGGCGAACATTTCTCTGACTCTGGCCATAAGATGAACGATCTGAGGGTTGCCATACTCAAAGGTAATCTTAAAACCCCGAAAGAGAGACGGTTGCATGAATACAAATTTATGCAACTGTTCGGGACACTTAGCAGTGGCCTAAACAGAGATCGAAATTTTATGAGTCATTACTGACACTAGCGAACTCTCTTCCCATGAGCGCTAAAGGCCATGTCTGTACATACTGTGCTATATGTATGCACACACAGCTGTCTCTCACACATACTAATACTCCTTATTTTTCCATCCATATACACCAATAGGGACCACATAGTATCCACACACACTTTTAGTTGTGCTACAAACTCTCACATTTCCACACCCACCCACACCATTTATATCCATCTCACTCCACACACACCTTGTGTAGAGCACTGTTTATACTGTGGGCTCTCCATTCATTTTTATTCACACTGATACACATACACACTCTTTCTTCACTTGCTTTCAGTTACCCTTTGACACCTCTAGCCATAAAACACATCCACACCGGGGGAAGGACAAGCACAGATAACATTCCAAGAGACACTGTTTTTAAGTTATCCTTGCTTCATTCATTGTAACATCGCCGGAAGAAGAGATCAGTGTATCTCGAAAGCTCGCACAAATAAAAGCATTTCGTTAGCCACAGAACGGTATCATCTATTTATTTTTTGATTATATATATATATAATTATAGACCTGCCTAAGACATGCAGATGAGCATACAGCTATATTTGCATATATATATATATATATATATATATATATATATATATATATATATATATATAAATACAATTGAAACCAATGTTTATTTTATCTTCTCTTTGACAAATTTAATGCATTTTTTATGTTAGTGTTACCTAAATTTTGCATCTGGGAGATACCGATAAACAACCCCACAACCGTTGAGCTTGGAACAAAGGGCTAGTTATGTAAAGATCATAGCAGTCATGCAATGTTTTCTTTTCTCTTTTTTTTTGTTCAAATCCTTACTAAAATAAATCTAACTAAAACCTCAACAAAGCACTAGACCTAAATTTAGCAATAAAAATAAAATATGACAAACTATGATAATGAATAGTGAATAACAAACTAACTATAATGTATAAATCCAAGAGTGCTACCAAAAATAAACCCCCCAATCACCCAACTAAGGATAATTGGACTGGGTAAAGCAGCCCAGGGGATAACAGTTACAAGCTGTCTCCTACAACTAGTTAAATAGAAACATACAATTACAAAAAGACATCCCCGGCGCTAGTACCTTACACACACATTTGAAATGCTGCCAATCCTGGGTCTTTGCTGGTTAAAGATCCTACTTAGGCATTTTTTACAGTCTATTAAGCATCTTTTTGGTTGAATATTACATACTACACTATGAAGTTTTTTTCTTGTATGCTTCGCACTAGGATTGACCTTTCCGAATAAGAGATCTTTAATCAGCAAAGACCCAGGATTGGCAGCATTTCAAATTGACACTTATTTGTGGACATTTGTGGTGGACTATTTTCGTCAAATAGTGCAATAATCATTGCGTTTGTAAGGTACTGGCGCCGGGGATGTCTTTTTGTAATTGTATGTACCTTACTAAAATAAATAACAAAATAAGCTTCAGATCAAAACAGCCTTTAAGGCTGCGGCCCCGCTGCCGCTGAGCTCGCTCATGCTTGAGAGCGGTGAGGGCACGAGCTCTCCAAACGTGAGCGCTCGCTGTCCTGCAAGAATTTTACAGCAGGAGCGGGGGGGGGGAGGGGAGCTGTGCTTCCACCTCTCTCCGCTCCCTTCCACGTCTCTATGCTCAGCCTATACTGCCTCTCTCTCCCCATTGGTCAGAGCAATGACCCTGCTCTGCGCTCCAAAATCAAATTCAACTGTCTCCCCAAGCACCAAGCTTGGGAGAGCTTACGTGCCAGCGCGAGCCACATGAGCAGGGACATGAGGATTAATATTGCAATAAGTAAACTCTGCAAGCACCGCGAGCTCAGCGTTAGCGTTGACGCAGCCTTAGAAAGAATGAACAGGTTTGTTAAGAGGTACATTTTAACTGCAAGCTCTATACATACATTTAAATGTGAATTTCAGATCATTTTTCCATCACGGGTAAAACTGACGACTTTTGTGGAATGTACAGTATCAAAAAAAAAAGTAAGATTTTCCCACTTTATCTTGGTCTATTAGAACCAGTGAAATATGCCTCTTGTGACATTAATGGCGTAGTTGGGATCTCCATCACTTGCGCCTTCTGTGAAAGGCGTCGATATTGAGAGCTTACGTTTCATTTCGAGCTCTGTGATCCATGAAACGGAGAGGGAAATAAATGTATTTATTTATTTATAAAATGTTTTGCCGGGCAGTAATACATTGAGAGTTACCTCTCGTTTTCAAGTGTGTCCTGGGCACAGAGTTATGATGACAAATAATACATGGTTACAAATACATAGTTACATAAGTGAGCAGGGTTATACATTATATACAAGACATTGCATAAATATATAGCAGAAAAGGTGCACTGCAGGTAAGTCAACAATTCTGGTTGTAGCCACTACCATTTTCACATTGCAAAGCCAGTATAACCAGCCTCACACTGATGAGACCCAAAAGGTCGAAAGAGCTGTCTGTGAGTAGGTTTACTGGCTCTGCACTTCTTTAGCCCAGGCTGTGCGAAGCTGTGTAATGCGGCAGGCATACGCGTATAGAGGTCCATGTTAAAATGGATAAGATGTAAAGAGTGACTCACTGTGAGTGCTCATTTACGTCATTACCCAGAATCCTTGGCTGTAGTGGAAGCACGGTACGCTAAGAGATAATGGGGAAAGGCCGGGCTGCAGACCCGTCTGAGACGTGAATGTGCTCACATGTGGTATTCTTATTTGCTGTACACTGTACGGGTGGAGGGTTTTTGTCACTTTAATACTCACCATCACTTATTTGGGCTCATACTGTAGTAGAAAATAATATCTCACTTACAATGAGGTACGTAAGGGTGAGCACAGGATTGGAACAACGAAAGTTCCACACAGTTCCGAGTCGGAATGCAGAGAGAGACCGTGGGTGTGGTATACAGATGTAGCGGGTGTTAATGCACTCGCTGGCATGTTGCAGGGACAATACACAACATGCCATTGGGAGAAGCATGCATTGTCTTGAATCAGCTGCTCGCAAAAAGGGGAAGGGGCTTCCATGCTATTTCCCGCAAGGAAGCGCACCAACGGGTAAAATAACATCTGCTACAGTATGTCTGTGAACCCTGGAATCTGAATGACCAGCTCCAGCTGTGTGTGATGTCACTGTGCAGCAGCGTCAAAGCATGTCCTCTATTATATACCAACAACTTTATTCAGCCATAAAACAATCAGCCAGTACAAAAGTTAACCAATTAGGGGAAGTGATCAAAGACAATCGAATAAATAAATTAGTTAAATGTAATATATATATATATATATATATATATATATATATATATATATATATATATACTATAATACTATATATAGTATTTAAAGAAAAATACAGTTAGTAAAACTACTAATAAATAATTCATAAAATAATGGAGTATTACAATAAAAAAATCAATCTATAGTGAGCAATTCATTGAAAAAGTTATATATTTTATAAAGTGCAAAAATATATGCATACTACTAGTGTGTGCAATAAATGAGAGTGTATTTCAAATGAGAGGGAGAGTGGGAGGATTGGACCTTGGTCCCGCCCTCGTGACGCATCCCGTGACGAGTGACGCACCTCACTCTGAGGGTGTGCACAGGAGTCGTGCTGCCAGGCTGGGGGACACCTCACGGATCGAGTTTAGGCCCCGCCCTGTGACATCTCGGGTGAAGCTCCTTGCGCGTGCGCTGCGCGGAAGCGCCACATTACTCTTACCAGGACCGGACCTAGGCTCCGCCCCCGCACCGCCTCGCGTGACGCAACGGAGGACGCCCCTATTCACTCTACACGCCGGCGCTGCATTACCAGGGACACGCAAAGGGTTAATACTATCAACTACTCCACACCTGTGATACACTCCGGCCCTGCCTATCAGTGGTCAGTCTATCTTTAATTATTCATTGCTCACAGCCTGGAGGGACTCTCCCATTGGCTACCTGTTCCTTATATGCTCAGCCAGCCCTGATGCAAATTGGCTGAGCATAAACTTTGTTTATGTTACGTAGTGCTTGCCTCAAGCCTCCTGTTGCCCAGATGTTGCTCTGTGCATTCTGTCTTTTGTCTCTTGTACCTTTTGACCTCAGCTTGTACCTGGACCTCTGCCTTCTCTGACCCTTGACCTCAGCTCGCATTTGGACTCCCACCTTCTCTACCCCTGGACCCCGGCTACGCACAACGACCATCCGATTTCTCCAACCCCAGCGAGTATCCCGACCATTCTGACCTCTCCTACCCTGACCCGGCTACACGACCTTCACTCTGCACTCCGGACGCGGTTACGCGGTTGTAGGTTGGTGTTTACCAATATCCCCACCTCAGCCTCACGGTCCTGTCCTGTTTGTGGTGAGCACTCATTACAGAGAGAGGGGGAGAGGGAGAGAGAGAATGGCAGCACACACTGAAAAAAGACTCAGCAGAAGCTCTTCCTGGTGCCTCGCATCACTTCCTGTTACAACTCCCGGTGACTCCCTAGCAAGGATGGTGCACGTTCAGCTCCTGGAATGGCTCGGCTCAACACATTTCGCTGATTCTCAGCTCCGACTCCTGAACCTGCCCCATCCCTTGCTAGGGAGTCACCGGTTGTAGCCGGGCATAACCAGAAGTGATGCGAGACACCAGGAAGAGCGGAGGTGTTGATCGTGGTAGAGGCGGCAGGACCACGGCACGATCACAACGGGGTGCCTAATTCTCCTTTTTATTGTTATGTCATTTAAGGAATGTACTAAATTGTTAATGCATTTCCTACTTGTTTTATATTAAGCCTTTTTTTTTTTTTACACAGATCTGCACCGTGATCTCCTCTATCTCTTTACCCTGAGACAATCTCCACACGGAACCACTCCAAAAAGAGTGAACACTAGCCACAGTTTTGGAATGATGCCTTTTTAAATAAGAACACGGTGAGCAGGAAATTCATAGGAGCCAAGATTTCCTCTTTATTAATCATTTGTCCCACACGTTTGTGCACTATTGTGTTTCTTTTTCTTTTTGGGTGATCCTTTTTGCTCCCCCTGGATGTTGGAGAATATGGGGACTGAATAGCTGAAGAGATCTGCAAGGACTGGAGTTGAGCACCCCTGAAGTTAGGCATAGGCTAGCAGACTGAGTCATTTCTCTTTTGCGCCTGCGTTCTGCTCTTTGGTACAAGGTGGTGTAGAATGTTTAGATATGTGTATACACATAGACCAATCAGAGCGCAGGGTCATAGTGCAGAACCTTTTCTTAGTACTTTAGACAATTTAAATCCACAGTTAAGAGCCAATTACATTTCAGGAAAGGGGAAAGCCTCTTCAGATAATAAAAATGTCTTAATTATTTTGTCCTGATTTTTAAAAGTAATTGTCACTTTTTTACTCACCAAAACGTATTTAATGTGTAGTTGAAACGTATCCCAGCTTCATATTGCAAAGCCAATACACGCTTTAAAATGCAAACCTATGGGCTGTTTTCCGACGCCTGAATGCCTTATCCGACGCTCACCGCCACTGATTAAGACGGTTTCACTATCCAACGCTTTTTCCAGAACTGATTCCGTTGGATAACCGAGGACTATATGCAGTGTTCGACAAACCTATACATTTGCTCGCCCGGGACGAGTAGATTTAACATTGTGGCGAGCTCCTATTGGCCCAAGCAGCACACGTTTGATACTAGGTGGCGAGTAGATTTTTTTGTGTGGCGAGTAGATTTTTTGGTGATTTGTCGACCACTGACTATATGTATAACCATTCTTACACTGATGAGATCCAAAAGGTTTAAACAGCTGTCTGTGAGTAGGTTTACTGGCAATGCACTTCTTTAACCCACGCTGTAATATGGCAGGCAGGGCCTCCAACAGGGTGGGTCTGCCGGGGTTCGCATCCCGGGCCCAGTGAGTCGGATTTTTTTTGTATGCATTTGGGGGGGGGGGGGGGGAGGTTGTATATGTAGCCATGTGTAAAATTGGTGTACATATCTCTCTCATGCTGGCAGTAATCCTGGTAAGAAGGCAGGGTTGCCAGTAGTTATCATGGAGGCTTGCCCTCAAACCCCTGTGATGTGTCATATGTAGCAAAGGAAGTGACAGCATGCTTTGTGTCCACTGTTAGTGACACAGAGGTGGGTCTTTCTGGAGCCTATATATTGCACAGCACTCCCAAAAGTTAGTGTTCAGTGTGTGTCATCCAGTGGTTGATCTCTGGAGTTCAAGGTCTGCAGCAGCTCAAGTCTGTCTGTTAGAGAGGCACGTGGCAAAGTGACATGCTGAGTACACACTGTGTCCAGGGCTCTGGCACAGCTGATGGTCTCCCTTAGGGGAAAGGTGGAAAGACAACTTAATTAGAGTAGAGGAGGAATCTTCTGAATGGAGGGCCACTACAAGATGTGCGGCTAAGTGTCGGCCGCTGTGATAGGCAGTCTGCCACAAGACATGCTAATAAAGATGCCCATGGAAAGACCCTTCTTGCCTGTGAGTGGAGTTAGGACAGTATGGAGGAACCAGGCGCTTACCTTTAGTGACAGAATTTCAGAGGAGCGATGAAACCAATTATTGTGGTTATTTTCTACTGGTGTGGAGTTATTCTTGCGATCCCTTCTGCTTCTACACCTGATAAAGGGATGATCCAAAGCCCTTACGGAAACGTAGAGACAAAACAGAGTAGGGGGAGCGAGGGATGAATAGATGCACAGGTAAAACAAATATGGACAATCCGTTTATCACAGAGTGAACCCAGTAAGGGAGGGGGGGGTAGGATGGGGAAGAAACAATAAGTAGATGTGAACTATATAATAAATGCTTACACGGGCGTGTGTAAACACAATCCCAAGATGGTATCTTTGTGGTGGATGATAACCCTTCTGCAGTTGAGTGCAGGAGGGGTCGTGGTGATTCACAATATAAATAAATACTCGCACGGCCCAGTGTGAGTAAAGGCGCAGGGCAGATGTCTTTATGGCATACACCTAGGTTCCCCGTCAGAGATATTCCCAGGGGTGCTGTGCACGCTGCTGCTGGCAGGCAGGGGGTTCAATGCGGGTCTCTCGCAGTTTCCCCGTTCTGGGCTTCTTCCCCTCCCCGTTTCAGTAAGGGGCGTGGGTGAGGCAAAATAATATATTGGGATCAACAGTGCTCTTAAAAACGTCAAAGTTTAATGCACATAAAATAAAACCCACAATAGATGCACTCACATATTATAACAATTTGCCGGTGTGCTCCCGTGGCTGCGGTTTGCACTGGTCCCCGGCCGCTCTCTCCTCCGCGTCCGGAGTCGGAATGGATGGCAGTTCCTGGCGCGGCTGTGACTGCAAACTGCTCCCCTCAGCTACGGAAGCCCCAGTGTTCCAAAAATCTTCACCGAATTAGAGCAACGCGTTTCGCCGATTGGACGGCTTCCTCAGGCTCATTCAATGACGTAGGGAGGGTCTGATAAGCTTATATAGACCCTCGGTTTGCTAATTATTTAAATAGCGGGAAGGATGTGTTACAATTACTTGCAATAAGTGCCTTACTCTCCATATAAATGATGAGCTCCTTGTTGTGTTCCATAACACGCTACGATTATAACAATAAAATTACTGTGTCCATTATAATCTTGTGCACCCTTTTGTTAGCAGGTGTCTTAAGTGTTCTAAAATAACCTTACGGTTTGAGTTTGTAGTAAGTTAAAAAATGGTACTATCACCTGTTGACAATCTATATCAGCGGTGCGCAAACTGTGGGGCGCGACCCCCAGTGGGGGCGCGACACTGCCGACGGGGGGTGCGGGGTTTACAGAGGCCCCGCGCGCTTCCCGAAGGCACTTAAATTAAGTGCCGGGGGAGCTGCAGGGCCTCTGTAAACCTAACTTACCGTGGCTCCGGCGGCTTCCTCCCTGTGGCGCCATGGCAACGCGGCGTCAAAATGACGCTGCGAGGTCATGTGACGTCACGTTGCTATGGCAACGTGACGTCATTACGCCGGAGCGCGGGTAAGTTGGGGTTGGGGGGGGCGCGGGGAGCGAGGGGACAGCCGTCAGGGGGGCGAAGGGAAAAAAGTTTGCGCCCCCCTGATCTATATCATTTAACATACGTATTCATAATGTGCAGTCATTTGGTTTACATACTGAAGTCTAACAACAACTATTCTTAGACAAATCGCTACAAAAACTATAGCAAAGCAATAAACTTGCTGATTTTCATTTTGATCTTGTGTACCCTTTTGTTAGTGGGTATCTTAGGTGTGTTAAGATAACTTTATGGTCTAAGTTAGTAATAGGTTAAAAAATGGTACTAGCACCTATTTCACAGTTTATATCATCTAACATACTTAGTCATAATATGCAGTCATTTGATTTATACACTGAGGTCTAAAAACAACAATCTTTATACAAATCAATATAAAAACATAGTTTATTTCTCTATGATATTTAAAAAATTATGGTATTTGAGACAATAATTGAGATTCAATTTCTACCGCTCTACGCATGTCTAGCTAATAGTCGGGTTTAAATTATCTTTAAAATTACTCATGGAATCACAATAAAGTGGTGAGGATTTACATATAAATAATTAAATATCAAAGCATTAAAAGGTTATCTCAAAAAAATTGGGAGGGGGATTGGATTGGAGAAAGAAAAAAGAAAAAGGGGGGGAGGGGCGGGAAAGAGAAGGAGGGATAGGGGATGGGGAACAAAATCAAGCATTAGTATTAATACCCCGTGGAATTTTGTGCAAAGTCTGTTGGGGTTGAATGGAGCTCTAATAGTTATAAACATTCTTATAAAAATGCTGGGATATCCAGATCTGCATTTAGGCCATTTGGTGTTAGAGTTTTAAGTTGATAGATCCAGAACATTTCTCGCTGTCTTAAACGCCTGAGTCTATCACCACCTCTCCAATTCTCAGCAACCAGTTCTATTCCCCTATAGTGCAGGCCCGATGCGTCCCCCCCGTGGGCCAAACTGAAGTGGATTGGTACACTGTGATTTGTGAGGCCTCTTCTGATATTGCCTATGTGCTCCAGTATGCCGACCCTAAGACTTCTTGTGGTCCGGCCCACATACTGGAGACCACACGGGCATTCAAGCAGATACACCACGAAGGAGGTCCTACAATTTATAAAGTGTTTAGTTTTAAAAACCTCCTTCGTGACTTTGGAACTGAAATTTAATGTCTCTTTCTCCGCCTGTTTGCAGGCTTTGCAGTCAAAACATTTTAAAAAACCTATAGGTTTCGGTAGCCAACATTCTGTCTGGATTTTTTCCTCTTTTCTGAATGTACTGGGCACTAGTTTGTTCTTGATATTATTAGCTTTCTTAAAAATGACTCTAGGTGCCTCCGGTAAGTGTTCTCCTAAAACTGTGTCTTTGCACAAAACATGCCAGTGTTTTTTTAGAATTCTTTTGATATTCTTGGCTTCATCGTTGAACTTGGTAACAAAAAGCACTACATAATCCGGGTTCTCTTTCTTTTGCTTAGGTACCAACAATTGGTCGTTACTAAGTTGTGACGCTCTGGATAGAGCGTTTTCAATTATCTCGGACCTGTAGTGCCTCTCCTCAAACTTAGTTTTCAGAATATCGGCCTGCTCTTTAAATATCTCCATGTCAGAGCAATTTCGCCTAATACGTCGGAATTGCCCATAAGGTATATTATTAAGCCATTTCTGATGGTGGCAACTACTGTTTAAGAGAAAATTGCTAGCATCAACCTCCTTGAAATAAGTTTTTGTTTTAATGTGGTTGTCTTCTACATATATCATTAAATCAAGGAAGTTGATGCTATCAGTACTCCTCTCAGATGTGAAGACAAGGTTGACGTCGTTATTGTTTATGTGATTCAAAAAGAGGTCAAGGTCTTCATTGTCTCCCTCCCAGATGATGAGCACATCGTCAATGTATCTCTTCCACCGGACCAGATTTGCTCCAAAAGGGTTGCCAGCCTAGATGTTATTCTCCTCCCAGTATGACATAAAAATATTGGCATAGCTCGGAGCAAATCTGGTCCCCATTGCGGTGCCGCACTTCTGCAAAAACATTTGCCCATCAAACCAGAACAGGTTGTGTGTTAAAATAAATCTTATTCCGTCTATTAGAAATCTTTTCTGGTCTTGAGGGATTGCATGATCAGTCACCCAGCAAACCACTCAACCAGCCAGTCACTCACCCAGCCTCTCTCTCTGTGTATCACCAACCCTCTGTGTGTGTCACCCACCGTTTCTCTCCTCTGTCTCCCCCACACTCTCTCTCCCCCCACACACTCTCTCTCCCCCCCACACACTCTCTCTCCCCCCCCCACACTCTCTCTCTCCCCCCCACACTCTCTCTCTCCCCCCCACACTCTCTCTCTCCCCCCACACTCTCTCTCTCCCCCCACACTCTCTCTCTCCCCCCCACACTCTCTCTCTCCCCCCCACACTCTCTCTCCCCCACACTCTTTCTCTCCCCCACACTCTCTCTCCCTCTCTCCCCCACACACTCTCTCTCTCTCCCCCACACACTCTCTCTCTCCCCCCCACTCTCTCTCTCTCCCCCCCCACACCCTCTCTCTCTCCCCCACACTCTCTCTCTCCCCTACACTCTCTCTCCCTCTCTCCCCCACACTCTCTCTCCCTCTCTCCCCCACACTCTCTCTCCCTCTCTCCCCCACTCTCTCTCTCTCTCCCCCACACTCTCTCTCTCTCCCCCCCACACTCTCTCTCTTTCCCCCACACTCTCTCTCCCTCTCTCTCCCCCACACTCTCTCACCCTCTCTCCCCCACACACTCTCTCTCTCTCCCCCACACACTCTCTCTCTCCCCCCCCACTCTCTCTCTCTCCCCCACACTCTCTCTCTCCCCCACACTCTCTCTCCCTCTCTCCCCCACACTCTCTCTCCCTCTCTCCCCCACACTCTCTCTCCCTCTCTCCACCACTCTCTCTCCCTCTCTCCCCACACTCTCTCTCCCTCTCTCCCCCACACTCTCTCTCCCTCTCTCCCCCACACTCTCTCTCCCTCTCTCCCCCACACTCTCTCTCCCTCTCTCCCCCACACTCTCTCTCCACTCTATCCCCCACACTCTCTCTCCCTCTTCCCCACACTCTCTCTCCCCCACACTCTTCTCCCCCACACTCTCTCTCCCTCTTCCCCACACTCTCTCTCCCTCTTCCCCACCACTCTCTCTCCCCCACACTCTCTCTCTCCCCCCCCACACTCTCTCTCTCCCCCCCCCCCACTCTCTCTCTCTCCCCCCCACTCTCTCTCTCCCCCCCACACTCTCTCTCTCTCTCCCCCATACTCTCTCTCTCTCTCCCCCACACTCTCTCTCTCTCTCCCCCACACTCTCTCTCTCTCTCTCCCCCACACTCTCTCTCCCTCTCTCCCCCACACTCTCTCTCCCTCTCTCCCCCACACTCTCTCTCCCTCTCTCCCCCACACTCTCTCTCCCTCTCTCCCCCACACTCTCTCTCCCTCTCTCCCCCACACTCTCTCTCCCTCTCTCCCCCACACTCTCTCTCCCTCTTCCCCACACTCTCTCTCCCTCTTCCCCACACTCTCTCTCCCTCTTCCCCACACTCTCTCTCCCCCACACTCTCTCTCCCTCTTCCCCACACTCTCTCTCCCCCACACTCTCTCTCTCCCCCCCACTCTCTCTCTCCCCCCCCACACTCTCTCTCTCTCCCCCATACTCTCTCTCTCTCTCTCCCCCACACTCTCTCTCTCTTTACCCCACACTCTCTCTCTCTCTCTCCCCCACACTCTCTCTCCCTCTCTCCCCCACACTCTCTCTCCCTCTCTCCCCCACACTCTCTCTCCCTCTCTCCCCAACACTCTCTCTCCCTCTCCCCCACACTCTCTCTCTCTCTCCCCCACACTCTCTCTCTCTGTCACTCACACTCTGGATCTCTTATTTACCCTATATATCTTAACTGCCCTATACTACACCGAAATCTTAACTACCCTATACTGCTTTCTTCCAGATCTGGCTCAAGCTTCACACGGAAGACATCGGAACCCCCCCCTAACCCAGAAGACAGGTAATGAACACCTCCCCAATGTATAACATTGCGGGAATGAGCGTACCTGGACATTGAGGGACTGCGGATCAGGTAAGATCCCAGGTGGGATTGTTGCTTTAGATATTGTGAAGCGGGGACATCCAGACATTGGTTAAGGGGTTCAGGAAACTAGTCATTCACACCTGGCTTTTAATTCTAGATCCGACATTTACACACACACATGTAACAAGGACTAATTGTAGTATAATGTAATACAATAAATACATTTGTCAAAAACGAATGTTGTTCTGACTAGGAATTTATTAAATGTATTTTATTTATATATTTTACTTTAAAGCGGGGTTGGGGGCGGGGTTGGGGGCAGGGTTGGGGGCGGGACTAGGTGGCGAGTAGATTTTTTGGTTGGGCGAGTAGATTTTTGGGTGATTTGTCGAACACTGGTGATTTGTATAAAGATTGTTGTTTTTAGACCTCAGTGTATAAATCAATTGACTGCATATTATGACTAAGTATGTTAGATGATATAAACTGTGAAATGGGTGCTAGTACCATTTTTTAACCTATTACTAACTTAGACCATAAAGTTATCTTAACACACCCAAGATACCCACTAACAAAAGGGTACACAAGATCAAAATGAATATCAGCAAGTTTATTGCTTTGCTATATGTTTTTGTAGCGATTTGTCTAAGAATAGTTGTTGTTAGACTTCAGTATGTAAACCAAATGACTGCACATTATGAATACGTATGTTAGATGATATAGATTGTCAACAGGTGATAGTACCATTTTTTAACTTACTACAAACTCAAACCGTAAGGTTATTTTAGAACACTTAAGACACCTGCTAACAAAAGGGTGCACAAGATTATAATGGACACAGTAATTTTATTGTTATAATCGTAGCGTGTTATGGAACACAACAAGGAGCTCATCATTTATATGGAGAGTAAGGCACTTATTGCAAGTAATTGTAACAAATCCTTCCCGCTATTTAAATAATTAGCAAACCGAGGGTCTATATAAGCTTATCAGACCCTCCCTACGTCATTGAATGAGCCTGAGGAAGCCGTCCAATCGGCGAAACTATTCGGTGAAGATTTTTGGAACACTGGGGCTTCCGTAGCTGAGGGGAGCAGTTTGCAGTCACAGCCGCGCCAGGAACTGCCATCCATTCCGACTCCGGACGCGGAGGAGAGAGCGGCCGGGGACCAGTGCAAACCGCAGCCACGGGAGCACACCGGCAAATTGTTATAATATGTGAGTGCATTTATTGTGGATTTTATTTTATGTGCATTAAACTTTGACGTTTTTAAGAGCACTGTTGATCCCAATATATTATTTTGCCTCACCCACGCCCTTTACTGAAACGGGGAGGGGAAGAAGCCCAGAACGGGGAAACTGCGAGAGAGACCCGCATTGAACCCCCTGCCTGCCAGCAGCAGCGTGCACAGCACCCCTGGGAATATCTCTGACGGGGAACCTAGGTGTATGCCATAAAGACATCTGCCCTGCGCCTTTACTCACACTGGGCCGTGCGAGTATTTATTTATATTGTGAATCACCACGACCCCTCCTGCACTCAACTGCAGAAGGGTTATCATCCACCACAAAGATACCATCTTGGGATTGTGTTTACACACGGCCGTGTAAGCATTTATTATATAGTTCACATCTACTTATTGTTTCTTCCCCATCCTACCCCCCCCCCCTCCCTTACTGGGTTCACTCTGTGATAAACTGATTGTCCATATTTGTTTTACCTGTGCATCTATTCATCCCTCGCTCCCCCTACTCTGTTTTGTCTCTGTGAGTGGAGTTACTCAGGAAGAAGGTGCACCTAGGAGTTCCCCTTCAGAAACTCCTCCCTGCTATCGTGGGGATCTGGATGGGGTGGAGGCGCTGTACCAAATGTGAGTAGGACTCTGCACACTACCTCAGACGCCTGAGCGGGAGACTCAGGAGTCCTGTGAGCCAGCAGGTGCACCACACTACACAGACATGTAATTGGGACAGTTTCTCACATATGGGGTCAGGATCAGAAGGGTACAGGGAAACACCGTTACATATATATTTGGGGGGTGGGGGTTTTTTGTATGTATTTGGGGGTGGGAAGTTTTTTGGTACATATCTTGTGCGGGGAATTGTGTGAGGGGGAGGGAAGGAGTGAGCGTCGGGTAATTGACGGAGGGAGAGGAGAGAGGGGGTGAGTGAGGAAAAGAGGGAGTAAGAGTGAGACGCAGGGGAGAGAAAAACATGCGAGATGGGAGAGTGAGAGGGGGTGAGACGGAAGGGAGAGAAATACATGGGGAGAGAGGGGCTCGTGAGGTGTTAAATGGAGGGGCAGCTATCAATACCGCTGACACGGGGGGGAGGTGGTCCCCTGCTTAAATTTTTTGTCCTGGGCCCCACGATTTCTGTTGGCAGCCCTGACGGCAGGCATAAGCTTAAAGGGTTGTCCATGTTAAAATGAATAAGCAGCAAAGAGTGCCACACTGTGAGTGCTCATAGACATGTCATTACCCAGAATCCCTGGCTGCAGTGGGAGCACTGTATGCTAAGAGATGATGGGGAAAGACAGGGTTGCAAACCTGTCTGAGACATGTGAATGTGCTCACATGTGGTATTTTAATTGCTAACATTTATATAATGTACATATAACAATGGAGCCATAAAATCATTAAAATTACAATATGTAACCTGCCTTTAACAAGCCTACTGGTCTATGTAACACCTGTATCTATATCATCTAAAGACAAGCGTTGCTGACTCTGGGAGCCTGTGACACAGTGAGGGTCTGTGCCTGCTGTTCCCTCTCCCCCCACCCCACTCTATAAGGCTTCTTAAGAGCTGCGGTGAATTCCTCGTGATGAGAAGCACTATTCAGCTCCAGCCTAACTTGAAAGATTATTACGCACACTAATTAGGACTCCTGCTATGATTAAAAAGACATTTCAAATTAGAACCACCACACTTGCAGGACTGGGGAATAAACAGCTCTTTACGAAGCCAGCAGGATGTATGTTTTTGTTTTCATTTTTTCTGTATAACGGCGATGGAGCAGACAGCTGGTGCAGATGCAGAGGTCACCCCAAGCATCATGTTATCGAAAGAATCCTGAGGCCTAAAGGTGGTGTCTTCAAGGTCATTGCAAGGTCGCTCAGGTGGCATTCAGGGTTTCCATTGCCCCAGAGAGGTGACCTCTGCTGTATGTGTATGAAGTCTTATCATTTCATTACATTCTGTTTACGAAAATCATGAGTGATCACAGAGAGACGATTGGTCTAAAATATGAGGTATTTCTTCCTTGGGGTGGGTATTGCCCTTGGTTTTAATGCACTTAAAAAGTTGTGCTCAGTGTTTGAACAGAGGAGAGAGAAAAGTCCAGTTAATCTAGAAGGGAACGCAAATTGAAATTAATTATAACATAGGTTATGTGATGAGGTCAGGTTGAGAGGAACTCTGTTTATTATAAGGTTACTGCAATAAATGAATACAAAGTAAAAAGGAAGGCATCTTCCCTGTGATTTTAGTTTTATTAATCTGATTGGAGCTGAATTATTCTCCAATGTTGGGAAGCAGATGTACAAAATATCACCTCGGAGCCTGAAAGTGCTATACAGTACTAGTGATTGCATGTATATGGCCATTCACTGTTCTATTGTACTCTGATGAATCTATCCCTATATAACACTCAGCACTATTACACTTTGGCCATATTGACTAAACTATGTTGCTATTCACTAAACATTGATCACCTCCAATAGTAGCGATGTGCAAAAAATATAGTACTTTTTTTTTTTTTTACCACTCACTCCGTGCTGGTGGGATTTGCTGGTTAGCAGGGGGAGGGAGAGAGAGTGCAAGAGCGAGTGGGAGAGGCAAAGGAGTGCAGGAAAGGTTAGATGTGCATGGCAGCAGTGGCAGTGAGGAAGATGGTGTGACCATCCTGTTGCGATATGGGCCAGACAGGACATAATGTATCAATAGCAAATCTTGGTAAATGGTATCAACCAAACATGTATATTAGCCAATATAGGCAAACGAACCGTGCAGTCCAAATATCAGTGCGACAGAACCTTGAACAGGTTAGAGATGAAACATTCTTTCTTCTTAATGTCCCTTAATGTGCACCATTTGCTACATTCATTGGAGTATAAGATCAAATCCTTGTGCAGGCTTTTAAAGCATACCAGTGCTATAAGCCCCATAGGTAACAATAAACAGCAAATGCCACAAGCTAACTCATATAATAGTAGTAGCCCTAATGAGGCATAAATCTCAGAATGGGATTTATGGTATAATAGGGAAAGAAACAGCCCATAGGGCAAATCAAACCTTTTAACCACCACACTCAATGAGAAACTACTTAGAGTATAGTGGCAGCAGTAATGTGGGTAGCACAGGACAGAAACTCCGTAGGTAACTCACGATTTGAGGAGGTATAGGCTCCACAGGCGTGCATCCAACGTAGAGGTATTGGCAAAAGAAGAAACCTCACAAGAGGGGTGTGTGGAGCACAGCAGGCAGGGAAAATAACTGGGATACGGCACACCCAAAATTAGTAAAAGAACAATTTATTGGGGGGTAGACAAGGGTGACTCTGACGCGTTTCGGGTGGATGCCCTTTGTCAAAGAGTATAGTTATATAGCAGTCGTGCCCCAGTTTTGTAACTGGGAGACTTTGATAAATAGGCCCCTATGAGTTGTGAAGAACTTAGTAAAAGTCATTTGTATTATATTTCTGCAATAGGAGGGAATGAGCTTTGAGAAAAGCGATGGGAAATAATTAAAGCCGCAATTGGGGTTTTATCAAAATGTAGTGATTGAATCTGAATGAATTGCTGGATAAACAGTTCTGGTTGCCAGGGACAATCTAATTGTGCAAATATATGTCTTAGAAGTTAGAGCAAAGAAGCAATGCTGATTTTTTTTTTTATATAACACATCAAACTATGAAAAGATTTCCATCCTCCTTAATACAGGCTCCGATTTACAGCTTGTGAAACATGTCCTTTGTCAATGTAAATTACATAATTAGGTGGGTGTCAAATGAAAACCTAACTGCTCATGTATATTACATATGACAGTCCAAGATCAATTCTAAAAACAAAAGTGTAAGTTACAGCCATAGTGGTAATTACAGATGGGTGATTATTCTTTTGTGCATTTGGATCTGCCTCGGATCGGCTGGTTCTCTCTCTCTCTCTGTCTCTCCGCGAATCAGATTCTTACAAATCTGGCTGGATTGTGTCCATTGGCGGTTTTGGATTAAGCATTACGGATTGAAACTGGAACATTCCATCAACGGACTTTACACCGCATAACGGATTTTGAATGGAAAGCCCTGGAAATTCCGGGAAATTGATTTGGATGATTCCACCCATCCCTAATGGTAACCTGTTTATAATAGTTAGCTGTGACTTAACATTTAGGTCTCTTTTGACCATTTACTTAGGGCAGCATGTGGAGGAGGAGCGGAGAGATCGAGGAGGAAGGTCAATGGGCGCGGTGAAGTCACAACGCAATCACATGGTGCGGAAGGACTGGGGATGCCCGAGCATACTGAGGACTCCTGGGATGCTGTAGACACGGTGGAAGCTTGTGGTATCTCTCCCTCACATGCTGACTCTTCACTAGAGATGGGCAAAAACATTTTGATTATATATATCTATAGATATAGATATATATCTATAGATATATATCCCCTCAAATGTCCCTCTGTATATATTAGGGAGATATGCCGGTGCTGAAAAAGGAGCACATCTCAGGTACCCAGCTGAGAGATATGCTAATGTCTATGCAAAGTATATTTAAATTAGTCCCATCCCACACTTCCTAAAAGGATTTCCATGCCAACTATATAGAGTTGATAAGCCTAAGGCACAAACCTCATGACTGGAATGATGTCAGATCCAACAGGACTAGAACCCACAACCACTTCCGAATAGGTAAATACCAGACATCAAAGAGTATATGGAGATAATAGGGGTTAGGTACCAGCTCAAACATTCCTAATCAAATAATGCGAAGCGCCAGTGACCAGCAGTGAATAAAACAATGTACAAAATCCCTATAGGGGTAGTTTTGAAGAGCTCCAGCTAATATATTTACATATATTATCAACAGTTCTACAATACACAAAATAACAGTTCATTTCACAATGGAGCGCGATTATTTATGTGTGTGGCTATGTTAGTGTGTGTGTATCACATTGAAATAGATCAAGAGTCTTTTTTTGTGTTTAAGCCCCTGTTTTCACATGCTCAGATGTTTTAAAACATAAACTGGGTCAGGTTTAGTGAAAAATGTGAGACTCAGAACAGGTGCAAAATGCAATTCAATGAAAATGTCAACCTATATTGCGCTACCCAATAACATTTTTTTTTTAACAAAAAGGCATATTATCCATTAAAGCAGCATATCTTTTTTTTGTTTGTTTGTTTTTTAATAAATCTGTTCTGTAGTATTAAAATAATAGTGACTATTTTGTTGTTGTTATTCAACTCTTAAAGCTGCAGACCAAGCAATATCCTACATGTGTTTTATTTAAATAAATCAGTTCTGTACTATGATGTTTTTGTAACAACTCCAAATTACATTTTTAATGTATTATAGTGTAACAAGCATTTTTGTTTGTATAGCAACCATTTACAATGTCAGATCCCCTTCCTCTTCTGAAACAGGCTCTGGCACACCCCTTTTTGAGCCTGCCCTCTCACTAGCAGTGCACCAATTGTATCTAGTAACTGCCTGGTCACATGATCTTCCCCACAGAACTTTGCATCTTTGGTCCTCTTCTGACAGCCATTTAGCGAACCCCCGAGCCGAATCTTCGCTGATCGATCACAGGAGAACGGATCGATTGGCAACTTAGCTAATTACTTATCATTGTGTGGATTGTATTGATGCACATACACTGGCGACACACTTTATTCGAGCTCGGCTAGTCCCACGAATTCGGGTATACCCGGGTGTATTGAGGTTTGTGACTGTTTTCTGCCCGAGTGCATTGAGGTATTTTCCAGGCAGGGATTGAAGCATTTTATTCCCGCTGGCTGCAATACTGCACAGTATATATATATATACTGCATTAAAATTCATGAATTTATGCCATCTGGTAGACACGCGAAGCATTGCAGCCTATTAAATCCTAATCATTATCATTTAACAGATCAGCCGCCCGTCAGCCAGGCATGAACCCAGGCTGGGAAGGCAAACACAACGGGGCTTGTCAGAGGTGAGGAGCGGCGCATTCCAGGTATCTGCCAGGTACATACTGGGTATTTGCTCGAATAAAGTGTGTCGGTGCAGTATTATAAGGGAAAAAATAGTAATATATATTTTATAAACGGCAGCTTGGACTGCTGCTTTAATGTCATTTTTAATGAGTTTCAAAGCATCCTTTGATTTCTATAACAGGTTTTAACTCACCTCCCCAGCAGTGCAAGGTCTTTGCAACACTTTCCTGTTTGGGATATTTTGTTGCCAATATTCCCAGCAGTTTGAGCTGCAAACTGTAACAATAGATAATGTTACCTTAGTAATATAAGAATACTGTAGCTGTTGAGTTACACTGACTGAAGCAGCCATTATGTTAGCCATACAGTCCGGATTTTGACAGATTTAGAACAGAAGCACCAAACGATTGCCGGCTTAGGCCGCGTCCATGGTTAACGTGACCGTGCAAGCAACTGTCATAAGGCAATGATCGCGGCCATAGAACGCACGCGCATGCGCGAGTGCGATGGGGCGTGCGGAGCGCAAAGAATCTAATAAATTTGATTTTGCAATGCAATGACCGGGTCACGTGCGCGGTTCAGCCATGGCACGCACCTCGTCGCGCAATCCAACAGGCCATGTCATCGCTCCACTCACAGCCTTAGGTAAGAATGTAGAATTCTACATTGTCACACGCATTATTACATTTAAAAATAATTAAGAAAAAAAATTTGGACAGTAGTGTTTCTGCTTTAATATCCTTAGGCTGCGTCCACGCTGCCATTGACCGCGCTTGTCGCGGTCAGAACAATCAATTTAAATCTGTCCGGCCACGCTCACGTGGCGTGCGCGCGCCCGTGACTGTGCACGTACGCTCGCCGGTGCTAGGTGCTTGCCGAGACAGATTAAATTGTGTTTAAGGCGTGCTGAAGGGTCACATGACCTCCTCAGCCAATCAGCGCCAGTCACTGTTTGGCCACGCCCCCACCCTGCTCGCGCTTAACAAAAAAGTTTCCGAACGCTCATGCTTGGAGAGTTGGTGACGTCACCACTCTCAAGCATGAGCGCGGTCAGCGGCGCGGGGGATGCAACCTTAGAAGATAGACACTTTCAGTATTTTGCTGTGTCTAAAGAAATGTCGCTTGAGAAACTAGATTCTGCGAGCATGTCGTCGAATTTTGTGCTGAACACGGCGGACATTTTGGATTTCTGAGAAATGTCAGTGGCAATGATTTATGAGGCTTATACGATGTTATTGAGTTGATTTTACGCACCTTCTTTGTATCTGAAAAGAAAATCAGTAACTCAACAATAGTCTGAATGCATCCTGTCGATGAGGACTGCGTCTCTCCAGAAACCCATCTATTTTGTTCCCTACATATAAGGCTTTTACAATATTCAGATATTTAGGGCCTCCTTCTGTGAAGTGTGATAGATGCCGGATGGGAGTTATTGCATTTTGTAGAGTAAGGCTCTTAACGTGCTCTTGAAATGATTTAGTCGTTTAGACAATATCCATATTTTTTATAAGTTCTCCGGTGCTTGACCTGGTTTTCTTACTTCTAAACTAGCTCATAAAGTGTAATGATATTTAGAGCGTTCTGTGCTTTAGCCTGCCTGATGCAATGGTTTATCTAAATCTACAATGATCTGTACACCCCTACAAATATTTATAAGACTAATACTACTCGTTAAAGATGCGCGGATGTCATCAAATGGGGTTCGCAAAAATATTTCCTGAATGTCTCGAAAATGGTAAGTTTTTGCGAACGGTCAAATGATTCAAAATTTCCACAAATTCGCACATGGCGGACACATTTTTCTCCTTTTTGACATTTTGCAAAAAAAATAGCTGTTTGTTAATGGTCATGTGACCTGACTTTGGGGTCATGTGACGTGCACATTGCCTTTTAGTGAATATAGAAAAACAAAGTATGACCCGGGCCATTAACACAACGAAAAAAGGTCCAATTTCGCCATGTTTGTGAACTTCCGCGAACATTAAGTACTGAAGGGCGATGGAATATAAGGATAGGGCCCAGGTTCCCACCTGCCCCTTTAATGATGTTAAGAACAGATGTATGTTTTATATATGTTACGTGCTTATTTTGTTGTCACAGCATGCGGGATGTTTGCCAGCTGAAGTTAGTTGGGACTTTCATCTGGTTCAATCCCCAGTTGGGTCATGGTAAGGTACTGTAGTAGTAATGCTAATAGTCTTGCGGTAACCTTTGGATGTTACGGTGACATGTGGCTTGTTTGAGCGGTATGTTTAAACTGTTTGACTATGTTCACGTTAGCTGGCAAGTTTGTGTGATGCAATTTTAAGAAATGCTGGGGCTATTTTTACATCCAAACTGATGTCAGTGTCTTATTGGGATTTGAGTGGAATGGCCAGGTGGGTAGTTACCATGGAAGAATCTGGAAGTCATGCATATCTCTAATGCTAATCCTATTTAAAGTCAGTGGGGTCAAAGTTTAATAGTAATAGAGGTGTGGAGTACCAACACCTTTTTTATTTTCACATCCATAGCACCCCCAACTTATTTACAATTTGACTATTTCCCTTTTTTTTCTATGAAAGAAAATTGATGTATTTTAGAAATCTTCTCCAACTTGCTGTTTTTACAGGACAAATACTGATTAAACCTTTCAATAATACGTTCCAAAGTGTGTTCATAAATGTGGATTTGTTTTTAACTCAGACCCAGGACCATTGCTTTGACCACTGTTTGAACAAAGCTGTAGATGTTTGTCAGGTCCCTCAATATTTGCACATGCAACCACTTGGTACGATGCAGTGAAACACTAATCTGTTTCAGCAGCTGGTCAGCTCCACTGCTGCTTGGCCTACTCACCAAGCCCTGGTTGCCAGCAATGTCCCTCCAGTATCTTATCTGAACAAACAGGCCACTCTCTCTGATCCGGATCTGTTGTTTCAGGTCCGTCCTGTTTTCCCCTTGGCTTTTACCCCGACAGTCCAAGTTTGTGCCGCACAATCCTGCTGTATGGCTCAGGTTTGTCTTGGTTCAGTTACCTGCTGCCTGCCCTGAACCTAAACCTGTACAATAACAACTATGCCTGCTGTGTTGGCAATGCCCCCTTCATGCTCTAGTAGTCCTCACTATTAGAGAGGGGCACACTTTTTCTTAGATTTCAACGTGAATTGAGGAGTGAAGGAGGTCCATTTTAGTAGTGTCTCCAGTATATATATCCCCTCAAACCACCCTCAAAATTAATTAGGGAGAGATGCCTGGGTGAAAAAGGAGCACATTAGATATGCTAATGTCTATGCAAAGTATATTTAAAAACTATATTGATTTGACAAGCCTAAGGAATCTACTGCAACGACTGGAAGGGTGTACTGGTGTCAGAAATAACAGGACCAGAACCTGCAACCACCGTTTTTGTAGGCGGTAGCTCTAGCAGTGTGAGCTAAACCAGTTAATGGCTAACAGTGCACAGCTGTTTATTACTAGCATACCTCCAAGGGATATCTATTTTGTTGATTGTAACCTTGAAAGGACTTCAAGCCCAAAGTAATAATATGTACTATAGGGCTATGAGATACTGAGGCAGGTGACATTAATACAACACAGGTTTTCTGACACACACAAGTGACATCAAGACGAAGCACAGCAAATAACGCAGATGCAGAGAGAAAGTAATATAACAAAGTGAGCTGGTGACTTGAGTTTGTACTTCTAATCTTATAAAGGATAAAGACAGTGGGCCATATCTACCAAGCAGTGTTCGGCCATAAGGCAAATTCGGTGCTGGAATACATTACAGCCTATTCAAATAAATGGACTGTAAGGTGTCTTTCTGTGCCAGAAGGTGTCTCTTGGCAGAAGACTGCTTATTTGATATGATTCTCTATCCCAGAAGAGGTTAAAGTGCCTTGTACAGCTATCAGCTGGGTTAGCTCATACTGCTAGAGCTGATGCCCAGAGTAGCAGAGGTTGTGGGTTCTAATCCTGTTGAGTCTGACACCAATCTAGTCATGACTCATGTCACCTCAGTATACTTCTTATGGACAGCCATTTAGGAAGTGTGGGATGTGACCAGTGACCAGTGACCAGTGACCAGTGACCAGTGGCCAATTGCCTGTTAGTCCCGGGCCGTGGGCGGCAAAAATGCTGCGCTCTCGGGTCAATCAGGCCTAATGGAAAGGCTCTTAGCTGTGGCGGCTGCCTCCCTCCTCCTTCTGAATCACAGTGTCAAATGATGCGGCGGACGTTACTAACGTGACATCACACGGCGTTTCGTTGGTGATGTCAGCGGTGTCATTTGACACTGCGATTTAGCTGTGGCGGTTGGCTGCTTGCTACCGCCCTTCTAAGTGACAAGGGGTGGTGGATTTTCAAATCCTCCGCTGGATGTGACTCATTTAAATATACTTTGCATAGCCATTAGCATATCTCCCAGGGTACCTCAGGTGTGCTCCTTTTTTAGCACTGACATCCCTGCGTAATTTATTTGTAGGCAGGTTTCAGGGGATATATGTACACCCGCACCGCTATTCTCATGTCAAATAATTTCTACATCTGCGCTTTATTCAACTACTTTAATTTGAACGGTCATTATTCCCTTATATCATGTCGTGTGTGAAAACATGAAAAACATGGTAACCATTACAACACCAGTTTTAAAGTAACATCATTGGATTCCCTTCTAGATAATAAAAGTTAGGAAATGCACATTTCAGGGTCCTTGAATCTTGAAACATATTAAATTATCCTTCACTTAGAGAGGTGGCTATTCCCTCTACACTGACAGGATCCCAGAGGTTATTGCATGTGAGAGGCAGAGTTTGGGCTAGATATTTTGCTATGAACAATCGAACACGAACAGTGTGTGTGTGTGTGTGTGTGTGTGTGTGTGTGTGCGTGCGTGCGTGCGTGCGTGCGTGTGTTTCTGTTATCCAAGTAAGTGAGCCTACACCTTTAAGAAGGAGAAAGAGGAGGGAGGTATTGGGTAGTTAACAAACAGTGGTAGCTTAAACAGGTCCCTGTCATAAACAGTCCTAGATTCCTCCAGGGACCGCCAGCTCCAGGATACATCTCTCCGGGAAAAGGACGGCAGACTTAAAACAGCTACCAGCATTTTCATTTATTTCCCCAGCCTCAGCCCTCCCTTGCCTGACTGGTATGGGGGATACCTCCCCCTCCCTCCCTTGCCTGACTGGTAGGGGGGATACCTCCCCCTCCCTCCCTGACTGGTAGAGGGATACCTCCCCCTCCCTCCCTTGCCTGACTGGTAGGGGGATACCTCCCCCTCCCTCCCTTGCCTGACTGGTAGAGGGGATACCTCCCCCTCCCTCCCTTGCCTGACTGGTAGGGGGGATACCTCCCCCTCCCTCCCTTGCCTGACTGGTAGGGTGATACCTCCCCCTCCCTCCCTTGCCTGACTGGTAGGGGGATACCTCCCCCTCCCTCCCTTGCCTGACTGGTAGGGTGATACCTCCCCCTCCCTCCCTTGCCTGACTGGTAGGGGGGATACCTCCCCCTCCCTCCCTTGCCTGACTGGTAGGGGGGATACCTCCCCCTCCCTCCCTTGCCTGACTGGTAGGGGGATACCTCCCCCTCCCTCCCACCACCGGGGTCTCTTATTGTACCGCTGCACTCTCTCTCTCTCTCTCTCTCTGATGCCTCTGGCTGTTTTCAAGTTTTATTAAATTTGCAAGTGAAATGAAGTAACCGGGAAGACTTTATCCTTCAGAAGTGACAACCTCAAACCCCGGAAATCAAACCCAGGCTGTGATTTATTTGCTGGACTAAAACAGGGGCAAGGAAAGAAAATTAACTCTGAGTCTGAAAGAGTAGAAAACGGGACTTAATGCTGATCCCCCCCCCCCCTAACCCCCATCAACGTTTCTTTTTTACACCGCCTTTAAGCCTTGTAAAAAAAAAAAAAAAGTCTGTAAATTATTTATCTGCAGAAGCACTTAGGATTTTACTTGGTTTTATGAAAAAGAAAGGAAATTGGTTCCCTAAGCAGCGTGCTCTCTAAAACATCCCTGCCTTGTAGAGAGAAAATGCTGATGCTCTATCTATTTACTAATCCCTACTCAGGCAGCACTATCTGACATTATTAGTTTCAAATACTTGAGCTTTCCCTCTGTGTTCTCCACCTGTTTATTTATTTCCTTGCTGCTCTTGGATTGTATAATAACCCCTCATCTGAGGCGGTGTTGACGGACCACGACCTGCTTGCCTAGGATTCAAGTGCTGTGGCTTAAAAGTAAAGATCTGGGTCCCCCCCCCCCCCTATTTTGTAGCTGCGGTATGTGAGATGTGTACCCGCCACCCCTGCGACCTAATTATTACTGATCTCTAAAAAAAACCTGTTGATCTGAAGGGGAATACAGCTAGTCCTCCAATTGATAAATGGAGAATTGAAAAAGGAAACTCAGTTATCTACTGCAAATGCTTTCTCTCTTTACCTTTTTACAGAGATATACTAAATATACATCATTGGTCCCACAGAACTGGCGTTACCCGCTCTGTTAAAATGCAGACAGTCTGTCTTTGTAGATATCCATTTGTTTTCCCTTGTTCATACAGAACAATATAAACCTCGGTGAATAGCTCTCTCTCTCATAGTTTTCATTATTACTTTGATAACTGAGGCACAAAGAGATAAAGCGGGCGTTCCCAAGGTCACAGGCAGTGGGCGTTCAATCAAAGTCTACTGTTTTATCAACCAGTGCCCTGACTACGTAGACCCCTGTATTAATGGGAGAGCAATCATTTCAAAGGAACCATCGAAAGAGAAATTCCCTTATTTAAAACAAATAAATACTGTACATAGCGCATAAGTTAACATTACTGAATATATTGCACTATGCACCTTACAGCTCTTAAAAACGTATCTTCGTATGATGTCCCCAATGCACAGCGCTTTGGTCTTCAATGCTGTCTTGTTGAATGGTGACCCGTTCTCCTTTCTCCTGTGGGAGAATGTTCTCCCACTGGAGGTGTTCGTCTCCCTATGTTGGATGTGGGTTACAGAAGGAATGGTCGGGAGGTAATTCCGCCGCCTTTGTAGTTGGCGTTAGCTTTAACAGGCCTTGGCAAAGTCAATTTATCCCCGTGGGCACCAAATTTATATGGTCGCTCATGGGGCAGGGAGTTATTGAACTTCTAAAAATCCTTCTGTAATACACTGTCAGCAATATGTGAGAAAATATACAATTTCTGTAAGGTTTGAGCAGTAAGGATTAGCAGCAATAATGTATGTTGGGAGAAGGGTACGGCTGGTAAGCGGGCGTGCACCCCACACCGTTGTGATATACAGTATATTGTTAGCGCCGTGTGTATGACCAGGTAGGAAAGAGTGAATTCTTGGCCACGGAATTCTATTTTTGAAAAAGAGAGCAAATCTCTAAAGCTATCTTAAAAACACGGGTTTCTAACTCGATTACATTTTGCTGTCCCTGTTTATAAAGCTGGCAGAATGTATCAGAGTAAAATCTCTGGGAATGAATGCGGGAGAGTGCGTTCTACCCTCTGCTAAGTCCTGAACTCTCTGCTCAGAGCACTGTTAAGGAGGAACAAAAATCCAATTTGCCTATCATTTGTTTGCCTCTTTGATTAGATAATAGGCACACTGAGACTCCACAGATACAATATATCACATCAAGAATACAATGTTAGGGGCCATTAGGAGTGTAATACTCAACGATCAACACATCCGAATATGGTAATAAGACATTATAACCATTTCATAGAAATACTGTACATACAGGGACAATGAAACCGGAGAATGAAAAGAGGCTGCAAAGCATTGTCGTTCCAAACTACATTAAAAAAAAAAAGCAAACAGAGATTTTTTTTTTATTATACCCAAGGCTATTTTTTATTTTAGTTTATTTCAGTGTTTTCTTCTTTTCACACAAATTCTCTGATAAGGAAATAACATTTTTTTGTGTGTGTGTGTGTGCAACACCAACTAGATCTGTTATCTATATCTGATTAACACTGCTACTGCTTACCCGGCGGATGGTTAATCTATCATTGTTTTTAATCTAGTCTTGCTCCAGTGCAAAAACAACCCCGTTTTTGATAATGAAAATCGCGGGGTATTTCTTTTTTGCTCATTGCATAACTGGAGTAAAAACATTTGATAGTCTCACACTTAGCAGCACTGGGCATCCTGTAGAGCTAAACCAGAGACAACTGTGCCCTCTATGAAGCTTCTGTCTTCAAGGACATGATGAATGAAAACTACAGTATAGCCCACCCTTCTCCTACCAGTTTGATAGATGAGCGACAGACAACCCCCCCACCACATCCTCGCCAAGTGATATATATAGTATATATTACACACACATAATGTGTATTGGTATTTTTTTTTAGGGGGGGTGGGGGCTTGGGATCATATTGTATATTGTGTTGATGTTCACTATTAACACTATTAGCCACCTTTGGCTAGTAGGGCTAATGGCCAGTACTGTAGAGGGTTAGATTTGTTGGGGTGCGGGGGTAGTTGTACTGTCGTAGTGGTCATGGAGACGGTGACTACCTGACCATTACTGCCCATTGGCTCAGTTGTCTTAAATCAGCTTCTCTTGGGCCCTTTCTAAAGTTCTCTTTCCCCAGTCTCACTCAGGAGAGTGACTGGCCCAAAAGGAGGCGTTCTTTGTTGGGAAGAAACCCATGGGGCTTTGTTGTGTCAGCATCACCTCTCCAGGGTCATTGCCTATGAGGCTTAACCCTAATGCTGTGAATACCTTTAGTCCAGCTATAAGGCTCACTCTAAACTAACACTGTTGGGAGCAAGCTTTTTCTCTCCCCTTGTGAAAGATCTCCATGAAGACATCTTCCTTCCACGTTCTGCTTCCTCCCAGGAAACAGACCTCTATGGCTGTGTATCATGTAACACTAATTTTACTCATACTCTTTTATGTCCCCTCGGCCTCCACCCAGCCCACTCTGATACCCCCGTCTACTAATATATCTTTGGAGTAAGTTATTTCCCCCCCCTGGGATATGGACTGGTGTTTCATGCAGAACATGATCTGCAGTGCTCCCTTGATGGTCCTCGCAGCACTGTCTATGCACACTTCTGTGGCAGCTTTGATCCACAGGGTATACATCCCCCTGGATAACTAAGCAGAGCTGCCACTGTTTTCAAAGCTCAAAGCCAATCATGTCTATTTGCTATAAATTGGACAGCACAATTCTCTGCTTCCAAAGTTACGCTTTTCAGATATAGCTGTTAAAACATTTATAGACGCACATATAAATATCTGGGACAGAGGGTAGAAGGAGAAAGGACTGTGCCTTTAAATAACTATGTGAATACAGATACAAAATAAACAGGCTGCCTGTAGGAATCTTTTCTCTATTTTATTTTAACAAGTCCTATTGTATGTTTGCAACCTTCCTTTGGTAGCACGGCAGCTGAGCCCTGCTATATATAGATAAATATGCCTGAGTTTTTCAGGAATTGTAGATTGTCTTCTGAACAACATTGGCCCAAAGACCAATAACGGATCTGGATAGGCCAACAGAACCAGTTGTGTCTCTCTGGTGTCACACTTACACAATGTCAATATATGCAAGAGGCCTAATTGGTACTAATGTTGTCATGTTTTTCTTTACACTCATTTTCCCTCTCTAAATCCAGGGAATCTTTTTAACAGGAGGGATCAGCAAGAATGCCCTTTTTTTTGCATGTCAAGTTGTTAACAAGAATGGATAAGATGATCTTTTTCTGCGATTTCCCTTGAAAGGTGTTGCCCTTTGTACGTGCAAAGTTGGGGCTGCATGTGGTAGGCTTGTGATAATGCTTCCCTCCCCCCGCCCCCAACTCCGGCTGCATCCAGTTCATGATAATAATCCACAGATACAAGCCAGGAGACCACCAGAAGCAACATTAATTTCTCCTCTGTGTCAAGTCCTCCATATAAACTAAATAAGAATAACAAAAAGTAACGCTGGTCCTTTGGAAAGTGGTGGCAGTAGCGAGAGGTCCTTCCACAGAAGATCAGCGGATAATGACGGCTAACACCAGGAGGAAAAGTAGCAGGGACACCCTGACCCCCTCACAACTATTGTCTGCTGCCTGCTGTACTCCACTGGGTACCCTGATCGGCGTCCTCCGTGTACATTTGGCCTTCCTCTTAGTGGAAGCAGTGGGCATAGGGTCGAAGTTGAATTTATGATAATAATCGGGCACATAATCCTGAAGATCATGCGCGCTCTTCCCAGACACGGGTTTTGAAATCCGGTTCCGGTTCTTATGACTGGTACAGTTCTTCCCTGGCTTCCTGGTGCCAGGACGAGGATCTGGAGGGGCAGCTGGCTCATTTTGGTGCAGACCCAGGTCTAGATCCTTTCCTTTCTCTTTAGAGGAATGATGCGAGTGGTGGCCTTTGGGTGCAATCCGATGCGTGGTGCTGAATGTGTGTGTCTTGATCTGGTGAAGGGATTCTGAGCCTGAGCAGTGCATGAAGTCTTCTGCTTTGAGAAGCTTGAGGTCATTACCTTCCATCTCCTCTGGGGATTCACATATAACATTAGAGCTGGAGCCCCTAAACCTACGTAACCATTCCCAGAGGGACCTAGCCTTGCAACCACAGTCCCAAGGGTTACCATTAAGCCTGAGAAACTCCAGGGCAGACAGGTGGGCCAAGCACTCCCCTTGAAGTTCTGAGATGCTGTTATTAAAGAGGAAGAGGGTGGTCAGTCGCTTGAGGTCATGGAAAGCAGTCCTGTGAATCCACTGAAGTTGGTTTTGATGGATAAGAAGCCGATCCAGGTTGACCAGCCCCCTGAATGTGTTTTGATGAAGGCTCCAGAGCTTGTTACCATGCAGGAAGAGGTGGCTGAGGTTGACCAAATCTATGAAAATGTCATCTTGGAGCACCTCTATGTGGTTATCCTGCAAGTAAAGGAACTGCAAGCTGTGGAGGCCACTGAATATCCCACTGGGCAAGGAGCTGAGACCACATTTGTACAGGTACAAGGCATGAAGTCTGGACAAGCCTTGGAAGGTCTCTGCAGCTAAAGCCCTTAAGTAGCGATTGTCCCCCAGATCCAGCTCTTCCAAATTGTCAAAGCCCTCAAATGTGGCCGGGTCTATGAAGGTGATGTTGTTGGAGTAGAGCCAGAGGGTAACCAGGGAAGGGCTGAAGTGCCCTCGGAGGAGCATAGTGATCTGGTTGTTTTGCAGAAAAATCCTCTCGCTGATCTCCGGAATCCCCTCCGGAATGGATCCAAAGTTGTGGGCCTGGCAGCTGACGGTCATGGGTGAGGGGTAACATACACAGTTTATGGGGCAGGAGGAAATGAATGGAAGCTGCAGCCCAATAAGTACCAAGAACAGATTCAGGTAACATCCTGAGAAGAGAGAAGAGGGAAAGGAATTATGAGTCATTTATGAAACAATCTACAAATCACATACATATATGAACTTGTGCCTTCAAAACCAACTTCATCCTGATTAATAAACATCGGAATGACCTCAACTTTCTTTTCTGAGCCACTAATTAGCACTACTCAAAAGCAGCAAGCGCAGTATACCTTAAATAACGAAGCGCCATTAAAAGAAGCAATGCGTGAAGGTGTTATATTGCTACGTTTTTTTCCCCCCATTTAATTGCAACTTCTGTACGGCAGTGAACTGTTAAAGGGAATTCATAACAACATAAATATGCATTATTTAAAATCTCGTCCTGAAACAGTTTACGTACATAAGTGAAAATCTCCCCCTCCCTGCTAAGACTCTTTTTTAAAATGGATTTCCAGCTAGTCTTATTTGTGACACAGGCGCTGACACCAGTAGGGCTCTTACAGGCGCAGCACATGGAAGCAGTCGCTGAATCCTTAATGAGCCGCTTTTCTCCAGGGCGGGCATGATAAGCGAGCCTCGTTGTATACTTAAAAGACAGAGTCCATTTCTTTTTCTGCCAGAAAACACTCAAGAGTCGGACCACATGTTTCACACGGGGCTGCAGAAGCTTGGCCCAGTCTCTCAAACACTGGACTATTTTTACACGGTGGGCTTGAACAAATGAGCACATTAAAAGGTCTACGGATAAAGGCAACTTTGCTCCTAAAATGATGCTACAAGGATTATTTTAATCCTGAATCAATGTACAGTATGAGCGCACTTTGGCCCATGTTTACTAAGCGCTGCCGCTCCGTAAGACACTTTCCGGGACTGGGAGACACCTGGCAGTCGGAGCACTTGAATAGGCTGCAATGTGTCTTCTGGGACATGAAGGTGTCTTATGGCATTGCACCAGTTAGTAAATATGGGCCTCTTTCGCCCTCAGTTAGCGATTTGGGGAGCGTCCCATTCAGGAGTTAGGGAGGAGTGGTGAGATCCCACATACAGATGTAGCCTGCTACGCTCCCCTGCGGCTACGATCAGTGGTGGTCCTACTCTCCCTGCAAGCGGCTGTCAATGTAAAACACCTAGTGGTGGGACAGTGGCGCAGGGGTCGCAGGGCAAACCCCTTTTCGCTGCCGTGGTCAGAGGTCATGTGAAGGGGGCTACATCTGTCAAGTAATGAGCTGCATCAGATTCTGCATTCGTCTTTATCATTTATTTCCCCTGACTTAGCATCAGGACTCTGCCCGGTCTAAAGTGGTGTAAATAGACCTCCCCGTCCACTGCAAGAAACATCATTAATAAGCGTTTTGCTTTTGCTGCAGGTTCAAGTAGAAAATGGAACAATACAGTACATTGCCGTGTGGCAAAGCGCACTTTGCTTTGCATTCATCGATAGATCTCAGGGGCGCGTTTTTTTAAGTGCAGGCACGGGTTAGCGCACCCGATCCGGCGTTCACTCCTATTGATTTGAATGGGAGTTAACGCCGTATAGGGTGCCCAGACCCAGTGGTTTTCCAACCTCTCCTCAGCGAACCCCTGCCAGATCAGCTGTTAGGGATAAGCAATGCACTTGCACACAGGTACATTCACTTAATTTGCATACGCATAGACCATTGGTTGGTTGCCTCACAGACCCGGCCTGGCTCAGGCCTCCCGAGGAGAGGTTTGAAAACCATTGCCCCAACCCACACCAGAGCTTGATGGATCTGCCCCTAAGTGCATTACTTGCTCTCCAGCTCCACAGTGCAAGGCTAGCAACTGAGCCAGTCTGAGATGTCCAAACAGCAGCACTGCCATCTGAAAGCACTTCCCTAAATAACACATTCACTATCATATCTAGAATGATACTGTATATATGTTTAGCAGCTTTCCCAGTTGGAGCTGAAAGCTAGGCAGCACCACTGCAGCACATGTTTAATCTCGACTGACTGAGGAAAAAAGTGCTGCAAAAATTGCTATGGCATAGTGGATATTGTGGGGCAAGAGATCAGCCTGTATACAATTGTGGCCATATTTACTGAGCCCCAGAAATAATACTGGTTGTTTGCATAACATACCATAAATACAATGAAAGCAAAAAATAAATTAAAAATATATATCTATATACTGTATTCTTTGCATTTGCCCCCCTCCTCCATCCTTCTCCCACCTCTCATCCCTTTTACTCAAGACCACTTTAAAGGCAAGGTGAATGCTATCCACAATGAGATTCCTTCTGTCCCTTCCCTCTCCTCTGGCCTAAACCTCCTTCTTGCACTCTTGACTCCTTTCCTCCCGTTACATAGTTGGAAGTTTCTGAGCTGCTCTTCTCTTCTCCCTCGACCACATGCCTTCTCGGTTCCCATTCCATCACCCCTTATCAGAACTGCACTTATTCCCTCCAGTCTCTTTAAGTCTTCCAACATGCCACTTAGATAGTAAGCTCTTAGCGGAGGGAGCAGGAGGAAACGCAATGTCGGCGGCAGCACAAGAGGAGATCGGCAGAGTAGGGAGCAGGAGAGAGCGGGGTGGCAGGGGCGAAAGAGGAGAGCGACAGAGGAGGGAGCAGGAGAGAGTGTGATAGCGGCGGCAGTAGAGGGGGGACTTTCTCCATTGGTAGGGAATTGGGGAGGGGTGACAGAGAGACTTGTGGGGAGAAGACTTGGGAGAGAGATTTGGGGTGGCAGGGGAGTGAGAGGTACTTGGAGAGGGAGGGAAGCGAGAGACTTGTTAGAGAGTGGAGTTAAAGAGACGTGGGGAGGGGGGTGAGAGAGACTTGCGGGGAGTGAGAGATTTCAGTAGGGAGGGAGTGAAAGATTTAGGATGGGGGGTGAAAAAGACGGGGGGGGGTGAGAGACTTGGGGAGGGGGGTGAGAGAGACTTGGGGAGGGGGGAGTCAGAGAAACTGTTAGGGGGAAGGGGGAAATTAGAGAAACTGGTGGGGGAGTGAGACTGGTGGGGGCAGGGGGAGTGAGAGACTGGTGGGGGAGGGTGGAGTGAGAGAATGGGGGAGAGAGAGGAAGAGAAAATAGGGGGGGGGTGAGACAATAATGGTGGAAGGGAGAATGGAGGAACCGATGGGGAAAGAATGGGGGGATGGAGGGGGACAGAGAATGGGGAGAGGGGGAGTGTGTGTGTGGGGGACAGAGAGAAAAAGAGGGGGGGGGGAGAGATAGAAAATATAAAATATTCACAACTATATAAAAATTACAAGATTGTTTTGCCTTGGTTATATAAAACATATATAATAGCGCTACTTAAGCAATAAATACTTGTATATTTAGTATTTATTTAATCACGTATAGCATTTTATATATTTATTTAGTTATAATATAATTATTGGTTTTCATGCACTGTTAGCACTTTTATTCACATTTATTCAATTGTTCCCATTGTTGCTCTTGCACATGTAGCACTATTATATGAATGTATCTGAATATAAATGTACATTAAGTGCTCAAGCTCGCCATGAATTTACAGTGGCTTCTTTTGATTGGTGGAGCAGGGTATTTAATGTGAGGCTCTGATCCTTAAACGTGACTCCCTGATGAAGCCCACCCCGTGCGAAACGCGTATTTAATGTAACGTATCGCGTACTTTTCATTGGTCACATGGTAGACCAGCTCTGATAGAGACTCTTACTGCTCTCTGGCGGAGTTCCATCTGAGATCAACCCCGTGTGATTCCCGAACACACAAACCGTTTCTCTCGACCCTTCTTCCGTGACAACATTATGGTTTTTTTTAAACCAACTTCTATCTATCTGTAAGTGCGAGTCTGCAATAATTACACTGTATATCTCTGTTTGTTAAACTTAATTTACTGATCCCTGGTGCGTCTTTGTATTCTTTCTGATAAAAGAAATGGATTGATATTTTTTTTTATCCTCTAAAGCTATTTCGCACAGTCTGTGTAACTCTGAGAGGGCCACTTTGGCAACGAGCAGAGTCTAAAAAATCCACATCCCAATGTTCTTTTGTTATAAGTGTATCCTTTGAGTGGTTTCTCTATTCCAGTCTGTGCTGTTTTGAACATTCTATGATTTAAAAAGAGCCCCCCTCAGTTTCTTGAAAAATAGCATGTATCCCCAAGCCGCAAGTTGAGTGTCACTGCTCTAAAGTATTTGATTGTACCAGTCACAGAGACTTCATTTTCCTCCCTGCTGGCTCTCCCCCCTTTTACTTTAGTATTCTGAACTCAAGTACTAAAACAGCATTAAGTAATAAAGGGCACTTCTTGCCACATCTGCTATCCAGGTTTCTCTCACATGCATCTCTGTCTGGATAAAGTCCAGGGTTTTCAGGACTTTTTGCTGCCTTCTTGTATAATGTTGCCAGGGCCACCGACAGATTTCCTGGGGCCCAGGACTAGAGTATCCTCCGGGGTCCCCCATATCAGGATCCCCCATTTTTTTTACACCCCCACCTCTCACACACCTCCTTGCTCTCACCCACCTCTATTTCTCCCCCACTTCTCACACTCTCATTCTCTCCCTCCCCCCCATGTATTTCTCTCCCTCCTCTATCTCTCACTCCCCCTGTATCGCCCACCTTTCCCCCCTCTCTCGCTTACACTCTCTCCCCCTTCCCGCTCTTACACCCCAACCTTTCCCCCTCCCTCTTACACCTCCTCTTCCCCTCTGACATCCCTTTTGCTCACTCACCCCCTCTCCCTCACCCCCTCACTCAGCCTCTCTCTCCCTACACTCAATTCCCCATCCCTCGCCTCACACTCAATCCCCCTCCCTTCTTCAAACTCAATCCCCCCTCCCCGCACTCAATCCCCTCCCTCCCAGCCCCGGGATAGGCGCGGCACCGGGGCCACCCTCAAGGTAAAATTCGGACGCACACAGGGAGAGGTGCCCCGCAGCTGGGCCCAATTTCCATCACCGGCTGGGCCCCCAACAGCTGCCGGAACAGTTGTCCGAGCAATCCCTCCCATTCGGCAGCCGTGAATGTTGCTTCACTAAAAGGCATGTGGCACTGGTAATCATTTCTGTTAAGCATAATATATGTCGCTTCTAATGTATGTTACTCGGTCATAACCTGTGTAGCCCTGTGTAATTTTGGGGCTACATGTCTTTCTCCTCCTGTGCAATAATCCCTGTTAAAGGGCAGGTTTGCCAGGAGTAATCATGGGGTATCGATGTTGAACAAATAGAGGATGTATAAGTGAGGTGGGCCTCAGACCTTTAATGCTAACTCATGGGTAAAAAAGCGTACAAGCTGTCAGGACCACAAAGGTCCCCCACAAAAACCACCTGAAGAAGGGACTTTTGTGAAAGCTTGAAAATAAGATAAATCTGTGTACAGATGCAGCGGCCGTTATTCGAACACTTCACGCAGTGTATACCTCGGAATACCCATGTGATGGCGCGCGATTTCTTCCAAATGTACCGCCTTTAGACGCGAGTGCAGAAAATGGCATTTTAGTGTTCTGGTTTTTAAACACCTGAAATTGACACAGTAGCACATTACTGTACACATTACAATTCTATCATTTCATTGCATTTAATTGCACACGGCTCCAGCATCACGTGACCCTGCTGCGTCATTTGACACCGGGTTACCATGTCGACGCGTCGACGATGACAAGGTAGGAGAAGTTACAGAGGCCCCGTGCGGTCCCCCGGCATTTAATTTAAATGCCTTGGGGGGGGGGGGGGTAACCGACACACCCCCACCCACCTGGAAAATCTCGCACCCCCCCTTTGCGCACCTCTAGTGTAGAGGATGTGGGATTTTGCATTGATGGACATTGGTTATGTGCAGTCACCGCAGAGCTGGCTTGACAGTGTTACCATCGGTGCGACTGCACCAGGTCCCGCACTCGCCCCCGAGAGTCCACCCAGGTGATATTCACGGAAGCCGGGCCCAACTTCAGGACCCCCCCCCAGGTGGGCTCCTGCTGCCGCAACCGCCCCACAGGTGGAGCTCCGGTGAGGTCCTGCACTCGGTGTGCATCGGAACCCCTGATTTTCCAAGCCGGTCCCGAGTAACGGTCATTATAATAAATAACTTTATTTCATATAGCGCTTTTCTCTCAATGGGACTCAAAGAGCGTCACAGTTACAGTATAGCGCACGGTACGCAGCACATAGGGATTCTATCAGTCCCTGCCCAGATGAGTCCTGCCCAAGGCCAGAAGGAGCCGACACCGGGAATTGCTATCCTGCTTCAAACTCAGTGTCATTGTTTGCAGAGTCGGTGTCTTTACTCACTGAGCCGCTCCTCCCTACTGTACTGTGTGCTAAAACAGACACATGTAGAAAAGTACAACCTCCTACGACACAGCAGAACTGCACATGTGCGTGGTACGCAGCACATAGGACAGATGAGCTTACACTCTATGTTGTTGGTGCCTGAGGCACAGGGAGATAAAGTGACTTCCCCACGGTCACAAGGAGCGCACACCGGGAGTTGAACCAGGCTCCCCGGATTCAAACTCCGTGTCATTGTTTGCAGTCAGTGTCTGTACTCACTGAGCCGCTCCTGAAATATCAAACCACAGAAATTGGAATATGTCCCCGGCTGTAAATAGCATTTGCAGTAGCACTGGATTGGAATTACTGCACAAGAAACCGTGCCCCTGTTCTAGAAAATCCACATTTGTTACTCCAGGACACAAAACATTCCTTTCTTCTGTGCCATGTTCCCTCTCTCCCCCCCCCCCCCCCCCCCCTATTCTTGCCACGGTTCTGTTTCCTGCATCAAAAAGCTCTGGGAATACTTTCATTTTCATGATATTACATTTTTCTTCAAAGGTCCTGAATTTCTAAAATACTATTGCAGAATCTCTTAAAAAAAAAATATATATATATATAAAATGGTTTTGAAGCAAAGGATGGCACTGTGTGCTCATTTGCATGTCATTTCCCAGAATCCCCTGCTGCAGTGGAAGCACTGTGTGCTGGGTGATAATGGTGAAAGGCGGGGTTGCAGACCTGTCTAAGACATGTAAATGAGCACACAGTAATATTTCCATTTGCTATATGCTTTACTGTGGAGGGTTTTTGTCACTTTTTTCAGAATTAAAAAGGAACAAATAAAAATGATCGAATTCACCATGAACAGCCATACAGAATAATAGGGGGGAAATAATAGCAGGAATTTATGGCACACATTTCTTGAAACATATATGGTAATGGGAAGATATGTATCAATTGCTGTTTCTTCTGAAGTTGTTGCCAATAGTATTTTGTCCAATGTCTCAAAAAATAAAATAACTCAAAGTTAAAAAAACCCGATTATTACATTTGATTTACACAGTAGAAAAGACATTATTGAATAATTGCCAGGCTTCTCGGCATTAGTTAGTCATGTTTAGGATGTCCATGGGCGCACAGCAATAGACGGGAAGGAGAAAAATGACAAGCAAATAAGAGTGAAGTACGGTTAAAATAATAGTACAATTTGGGATCAATAACCGTGATACACAGACCACCATAAAATAAGAAAAACATCCATTTACGAAAAGACTCTGAATTATCGCTAGTTATCTATCTCGAGCTTCTAAGTGGCTTTCACTGCAAGAGATACAGAACGGCTTGAGAGCAGGCACATTACCACTACATTGTGCAGGCATTGCTGCCAGTGACAGACAAGCAAGTGAGAACACATGAACAGGGTCATTATAACACTGCTGAGTGGGTAGGTAGGTAGGTAGGTAGGTAGGTACGCCTCCATATATGTATGTCAAAAAGGAGTACTACTGGGTCTGTGACAATGTAGAAACAACAGATAGAGAGCCTCAATGCTACATCCAACATGACAAAGCATATACAGCAAGGCACCGCTTCTCGGTGCACAGCTTTTTCGGCGATCCGCCGATCCGCCGGTACCGAGAAGGGGGCCGCCATGTCTGCACATGCGCAGAACAGGCCGGACCAATGTCGCGCATGCGCAGAAATGGCCGATGCGGGGTTGCGCACGCGCAGAATTAGGGGCTTTGCCGATGTTGCGCATGCGTAGAACGACGCATTGCCCGCCTGCGCATGCGCACATAATCCGTTTTTCGGCGATTTTCGCTTTGCGGCGGGTCCTTAGCACGGAACCCGCCGCATGACTGGGGCCCTCCTGCAGTTAAATACTTATCCGTATTCCTCATAAGTGAGAGAATATCTAACTATGTACTGTAAGTGCGGGTTACTTAGTTAAAGTCTTTGGCCAAAGCATTTGTAAGCTTGCAGACCACCTTTGTAAAGCTTCTGACCCCTCCACCCTGTTTCCAAGCTCGCCCTGCGCACCTTTAAATAGATTGTCCAGAGAGGCAGCTGTGGGTGACCAGTCTATTAAGACTCCTTCCTCTATTAGAGAGGTAAAGAGAACGTTTGCAGAGATAGTGTTAGGACTTGCAGGAAGATGGGGCTCACCTGGACGAGGTCTACAAGCTCACAGGGCTTTGAACAAAGAATTTAACTGTGACCCTCACTTATGAGAGAAAAACAGATAAGCATTTAACTATATGATTGATCATGTTGGATGTAGCATTGAGGCTCGCTGTCTTTGCTTTACGCCTTTATGCCTCGGAGGGTTATTTCGCCCATGGGTGATCCAAACTGCTTTCACTTGGCTTTGACTGCAGGATCTCAAGTTGGTGTTAGTTTAGGGGATTTGGCAAAACTTGGTGCCAGATTTATCAAAGAAAAAAAAACCTGATTTTCAACTGGTTCTTTGGGGTCTATGTATCAATGTAGAGAAACGTGTGATTAGACGCAGCGCTCTGTGTTATGGAGCAGAGCTGCGGCGTATGCAAGAACAGGTACATCTGATGCAGTATGTTAGACTTGTACCACTGTAGATATGGATCATTTTAGACGGGCAAATAAACGGCAAAATATCAGTGGCAAAATGAGTGAAGCAAAGAGACACAGAATGAGATATCTCATTATAATCTGTACACCTTATGCAAGTCCCCCCCCCTATCTCATTATAATCTGTACACCTTATGTAACTCCCCCCCCAACTCCTCCTACTAACGCTCCCCAAGGTCCATGCTGAGGCGGACACCTTTAGAGCAAAATGCTGTGATACATAGGTGCAGGGTGAAAATACCCCGGTTTTGCCCCAACATTATCTACAGTATATAGACCCCAAAGCCAAGCTGGTTTGCTGCACCGAAAAGTTGGAGTAATTCCCAAAGTTTTCCCACTCAGAGCCTCATAATACAGTGTTTGATCCTCCTTTTTGAAGTACAGCGTCATTTTTTTCAGAGATTTTCTAGGAACCACAAAGGTGTCTCAGGAGGTGTGTGTGTGTGCTATGAAATAACACATATCCCTCCCCTTGTTCTGGGGTATCAGCTAAAATCAATACATTCCTAACCTCAGCCCTCCTGCCACCTGCTAATTAGCACTGGAGTTCCTGTAAAGGGAAGGTGCTGGTTTGACTTGTCTCTTTACAACTCAGTGATCTGATTAATCAGATGCTGAAGTCTCTTATTGCCATGGCAATCACGTGCCGTTTCAACACTTATGATATGTCTGTTGCCAGAGATCTTGCATAAACGCTGCTGCACACTTGGATCAATAAGGTTACGCATTTTGAATGTATGAATGAGGCTCCAATCAAAATCAAACGCACTAGTTCAATAAAACCGAACGCTTCCGGCAAAATATCATAATATTAGGGAAGGGCGCTAGTCCCTTCCCTGAAAAGCTTACTATCCATCTATGTATCAAGGCAGTTTTGGTGCAATTTTCATCCTGCACCTATGTATCAAAACTGCTACCTCGTGTGCCCTAACTTGCAACATGGGGGGGGGGGGGGTGCACAGATGCACAGAGGATGGTGCACAGATTATAATGAGATATCACATCTTGCTGCTCTGTGCACCGTTCTTATCCCCTTCTATTTGTTCCGTTATTTTAAAAAAAAAAAGGGGGGGGGGGAAGAGAGAAGAGGGAGCACGTTTTTGTCACAGCTGGAAGTGGTTGAGCTGACCAGGGTGATTAATGGCTGCTTGGCCCAATGGTGGTAGAGTGGGGGAGGCGATCTCAGGTCTGGGTCAGGTACGGCAGGCCTGGGCGTATCCCCTTAAAAATGGCTTATGGGGATTTACTAAGCTCAGCGAGTAGCTGCACAGCGAGTAGCTGCTCGGCTAGCAGGGATCACATAATGGCCGCTTTTGAAAGCTCCCGCTCCCTGTGGGCCAATAGGAAGCCGTGACGTCATCAGGTTCCGCTACCTATTGGCCCGCGTGACGTGGGAGCTTTAAACTTTGCTGAGATACCGGCGCCCCCTCTGTATCGCGGGAAGCAGGGGGTCCCCGGAGCTGACATTAATGGCGTTCTGCTCCAGAGACCCCCTGCTCCAGTCCTATGTATATATTAAAAAAAAAAGAATAAATAAAAAAAGCGCAGGAAGTTCTCCTTTAATGTGCGGGTATTTCCTTAAGCGAGATTTGATGGTGAGGCTGAGTCCATAGAGACTGCAGACGTGTGGAGGCTGAGGGAAAGCGGATGCTTTCCCTGGCCTTAGTGCGCGCGCCGTCCGGGGGCGTGTCTGGGGGCGGGCCAGTGACATCACGGAGCTGGTTCGCCCTCATTGGGCGAACCGCTCACATGACCGGCCCTCTGCTCCCCTCAGCCCCAAAATTTAAATTGATCTGTCTCCTCCGCACGCCTGCGGAAGCGCCTCCTAAAGCCGCCCTCATAGAGGGTGTGCGGCTCAGCGCCATCTGCCTGACCATGTCCAGAGCCTTAGGGCTGGTGCAAGAGGAAGGGGGAAGGGGAGAAATAAAACGGTCTACAGGTCCTGCTTTGATACATAGATACAAAGGTGAATATAGTTTTGCGCCAAAACTGCCTTCAGACATAGACCACTTACCCTCTATTTCTAATTAAAAGTAACTAAAACAACTAATGGATCCTCAGCTTTAAGAGATTGGCAGGCACGTAAAAGTACATAATGGGCAAGAATAGCAGGCGATACTAAAAAAAAATGCCCAAAAAGCAGATACTTTATTTCTGTGCCTGAAATATACGCCACTATTCAATAAAAGTGATAAGCATGGTAACACACAGTTAATGATGGATTAACTTCTATTCAAGTGAATGGTAGTTACTGCAGGGCTTATTACTGCAGTATACAGCTTATATATTGATTAGAGGCCATAGAGAGAAGAATGAGGTTATTTATCACATTTTGGGCATCTGTGCAGCACATTTAGGGGAAAAAAAACAAAAAAGTCATGTTGCTACCAGCAGCATTTTTATTTATTCCTTTGACTCGTCTGCTGCAGTATTTTTATATTAGCCTGGCAACAGGGACGTCTTTGATGAAAGGCCGCCAATCCGACGTGCTCGAGTAAAATGTCGCTAGCTCTTAAAAGCCTGCTTCTCCCACTTCAGAGACCAGAGCCTCGTCCCACCGGGACTCCTCCACACTCCACTCTTCCGTTTCCAAAATTGGAGTCCCCGACTCGGTGCGATTGGTGCAAATTAAATGTGATGAAAAGAAGAAGAAGAGAAAAAAAATCTCCCGCACAGAACTGCAGTGCTCCCCCCCCTGGGGAAGCTCATCTCACATCTTTCTGGAAAATCAGCACCTTAGATTTAAACATCAAGATCAAAACCTTCCCCTTTTGCTTGCAAGCAGTCTTCTGGTGAGAGAAAAGGGGTTGTTTTTTTTGCCAGAGTGGAGAGATTGCAAGAGGAGACACAAAAGCCCTTTTCAATAAAATGTCTGTGCAACACGAGATTGCATCCTCTGATAGCAGTGTGCTCAGCCTGATCGGCATGTTATTGAAACGAGAAGAAAATGAATTAGTAATGATCAGACACTTTATTTCCAAGTCTTCCCACAGCACTGTCTGCTGCTCACACACATCACGAGAGGCCCCTTTGTTTAAAGCTCACACCGCTCTATCCCAGACTGTAGCAAGCCCCCTGCCCGGGGGACTTGGCTAGGTAAATCGCCTTCCTCAGAATGGGGTCCCAGATCAGGACCCCTTCCAGTAATGAAAGGGATTAACCCCCTGTGCAGCCGGAAGAACCATCAACCCCTTGCAAAGCAAAGATGCATGCTCCTTCTTGTCACCGTGAGCTGAGTCTTATATAGGAGGTTATGTACGGAAGTCTCCTGGCGGCAGAACTGTTGGTGAAATGGTGGAGCAAACCAGCCCTTGAATACATTTCTTTTTAAAGCAGAGCGCAGATTTCCGTGAATAAATCTGGTGTGTTTTCGGCTCCAGGTTTGGAGCGTTAACAAAAATATCCCCCCTTGAGTGCATTAATACAAGTCACTACGGGGATGACAGAATTTGACAAAGTCTTCTGATTGCAGAATGGGGGCAAAAACAGCACATAATTGATCACACATTCTTAGATATGGTGCATACAATGGTATGTGTGTGAAGATGTATGTTGTATGTTGTATGATTATGCATCTGTGAATACTATGCTGTGTGTTTGCAAGTTTTTTTACTGTATGTTTGTGAATATGTACCGGTGTTTTTATTGTACGTGTCTCTATTTCACTATACGTGGCTAGAGAAACAGGGCAGTGCAGTATAATTCTAATGATATGAGTGTCTCTATCTTCAAATTCTATGCTGACGACACACAAATTTACCTCTCAACCCCTGACCTTACACCTGCTATACAGACCAAAGTTTCTGAATGTCTCTCTGGAATATCATCCTGGATGGCCATTCGCCGACTGAAACTTAACATCGTAAAAACAGAGCTCCTTATACTTCCTCCCAAACCTGGCCCTACTACCTCCTTCCACATTACTGTTGGAAGTACCATCATTCACCCAGTAGCCCAAGCACGCTGCCTAGGGGTCACACTCGACTCCTCTCTCACATTTGCCCCTCACATTCAAAACATATCTAAAACCTGTCACTTTTTCCTCCGCAATATTACAAAGATACGCCCTTTCCTCTGTTGCTCGACTGCTAAATCTCTGACTCAGGCCCTCATTCTCTCCCGCCTCGATTACTGTAACCTCCTGCTGTCCGGCCTTCCTGCCTCTCACCTGTCTCCCCTACAATCTATCCTTAACGCTGCTGCCAGAATCACTCTACTCTTTCCTAAATCTGTCTCCGCGTCTCCCCTCCTGAAATCCCTCTCCTGGCTTCCGATCAAATCCCGCATCTCACACTCAATTCTCCTCCTCACTTTTAAAGCTTTACACTCTTCTGCCCCTCCTTACATCTCAGCCCTAATTTCTCACTATGCACCATCCCGACTCTTGCAATCTGCTCAATGATGTCTTCTCTCTACCCCCTTTGTATCTAAAGCCCTCTCCCGCCTTATACCTTTCTCACTGACTGCCCCGCACCTCTGGAATGCCCTTCCCCTCAATACCCGACTAGCACCCTCTCTATCCACCTTTAAGACCCACCTTAAGACACACTTGCTTAAAGAAGCATATGAGTAACACCGTGGCTAATACTATACACGATACATAAATCTTGGCCCCCTTCTGACGCACTTACCTGAATGCCCTCCTACTGTCTCTGTACGTTCTCCCCATCAATTAGATTGTAAGCTCTCCGGAGCAGGGACTCCTCTTCCGAAATTTTACTTTTATGATTGAAGCACTTATTCCCATGATCTGTTATTTGTACTATTTGTTATTTATATGATTGTCACGTGTATTACTAATGTGAAGCGCTATGTACACTAATGGCGCTATATAAATAAAGACATACATACATACATACAAATCTCCAGTTCAATGTGAGTCTGAGGGGTTAGTT
>NC_134485.1:107914224-107956724 GCF_040206685.1 Ascaphus truei | reverse complement strand
CCTGAGGTTAGCAGGATATCCTCAACGCTAAATTATATGCAAATACGACGCCCGGGCTGCATCTCGGCAGCGCAGGCTCGCCGTCCTGTCATTGTAGCATCACGTTACCTTTAAATGACGTGATGTTAAAGCAGCACTACTAGATTGTTTTTGGGGGGGGCGAGTTGTTATAGGATTGAAGTAGGGAGTCTCTGGAGCTGAACCCCATTCATTTTAGCTACGGGGACCCCCTGCTTCCAGAGATATTTACCTCCGTAACGGTGCCAGTATTTATGCTGGCAGAGAAACTGCGGGCCTAACATAATGGCGGTGTGTAAATGTCCCACGTCACGCGAGCCAATAGGATGCCGTGACGTTATCTGGTGCAGCCTCCTATTGGCTCGTGTAAGCCGGACCATTAAACTCTGCAGATATACTGGCACTCCGGTAAGTATCTCTGGAAGCAAGCGACACCCAGAGCAGGGCGTTCAGCTCCGGAGACCCCCGGCTTCAAACCTGTTGAAAAACGACAAACAATACGGCATGTATTGCTGCTTTAAGTATGCTTTAGGCTGAGGCCCCGCTGCATGCGCCCGCACGGCCGTCTTGCTTGCCGGCGGCGCGTGCAAGTCACTGCACCGCGTTCTGCGGTCTGCAGCTGACTTTTTTCGGCGCGGGGGGCGTGGCCTCCTTCCCTCCTCATTGGCTGACTCGTGCACCACGTGACGCGTCAGCGCTTCTGATCACCAGAAGCTTGCAGCTGCGGCAGGCTGGCGCGTCACAGCACGCAGTCAGCCCTGTCGGAAGGAGGCAGCGGAGACCCGCACACTTGAGGTAAGGGGCTGGTGGCCCGTGGCCGCGCGTCGCCGACGACGACCGCAGCGGGGCCTCAGCCTTAGCGTCACCTCGATCCCGACACTGAAAGAATGTCAATCATACCTAACTGTGGAGCTACAGCACACCCACCCAGACCACATGAGAGCCCTATTTCAGGGTCTGGATATGAGTAGCACCACGTTTAGGTACGTCCTAACTTCCGTAATGTTAAGTCCCCACGCCAACCATAACAGACTTCTGTGGTTATGCGCTGTTATGGCAACGCCCCATTTGCATGGCAGTCTCACAAATGGGGGTTATAGTTAATGCTGTGCTCTATACAGGAGGAAAACGGGGCTTAATACAGCCAGTCCTCGGTTATCCAATGGAATCCGTTCTGGAAGCAGCGTTGGGTAGTGAAACCGTTCTAAAGTGAGTCCCATGTTAATCAGTGGCGGGGAGCGTTGGATAACGCATTCAGGCGTTGGATAACGGCCATTAGGGTTGCATTGTAAAGCGTTGGATGCGCCATTCGTTGTAAAGTGAAACGTTGGATAGCGAGGACTACCTGTAATATGTTATTGTCCTTTGAAGAGCCGTTAGTGTTAACGAAGGGTTAAATTAGGTTAAAGCCACGTGACGTGTCTTAACATGGCATAGAGGATCTAAGCCACAGTGTGCTACGAAATGTTTTGGCGCCTTAAAAATAAACTACAATGAAAAATAATTACAGTACCAGGCAGAGACGGAACTAGGGGTGAGCGAGGGGGGCAGCTAACCAGGCCGGCGGTGACAGCTATCGTGGCGGAGGGAGGTGGATGATGGCAGAGGAGAGCAGAGGAGGGCAACCGGTCAGATCCCAACTTCAAGTGTCTGCCGCCAGGACGGAAACCCCCTAAGCCCCCCGAGAAAGAGGGGAGATAGGGAGAGACAGAGAGAAAAAGTGGGAAAGAGAGAGGGAAGAGAGGGAAAGAAAGGAGGAGGGAATGAGGGACAGGGGAGAGAAGGAGGGGGAGAGAGAGAATGGGGAAGAGAGAGAAAATGGGGGATAGAGAGAGTAGAAGGAGAGAGAGGGTAGAGGAAGAGATGAGAGAGTGAGAAAGAAAAAGGGGGAGAAATGGGGACACAGAAGAGGGGAGAAGAGGGAGAGAGAATGCGGTGAGAGAGGTAGAGTGATGGTGAGGGGGGAGAAAGAGGGGGGATTCTATAAATTGGGTGGGGGGGGCACAGTTGGTGGAACTTGCCCTGCAAAAATACCTAGTTCTGCCTCTGGTACCATGCATTTGTGAAATTAAAATGGTCCGTACAAATACACACCGAACACCACTGTACCAAGGTATTTACTAAAACCTCCCAGCTGCAAAATGGGGGCAAAAGTAGAGCAAAAGAATCACGCCAGAGTTATCAAAGGAAAACCTCCAATTGCTTTAAATGGATTTGTTTTCTTTGATTATGATGCTGTTTTTTGCATTGGGTTTCGCCCCATTTCTGCAGACGGGAGATTTTACTGAATAACCCCATCATGGTTGAGACCAGATCTGCCCCCAAACTAGATCACCTTTACTAGAATATTAGTGGCTGTAGGCGGTTTTTGGCCTGTTGCCTCCTATTCCCCAACACTTACTTTGTAATTGAGTATTAATCAGGCATTAGTTAATGGATGCTTAAAATAAGATGTTATGATGCGTCTAGCTTTGTTCCCACAGTTGGAATTATCACATTATTGATGTTGCTCTCTCTGCTATTTTCTGCATCTTGTTCTCATATGAAGAGTGGAATGGTTTCCTAATAAATTATTAATTAGCTCTGCCTTTTTTTATAGGCTGCTCTGTATTAATCCATGCAATATATTGCCAGCCAGACCTTGCAGCTATGTCTTATATGACCCCAGCTTAATATGTAGGTGTAGCCCTGCTCATTCTCTCCTGGGAGAGTCTTCAGCTCCGAGAGATGTAGACACAACCCTATGGGACTCTCATTCTGTGGCTTGCATCTTTACATTTACTTTCACTCGCATCCTATGTATGCCAATTCCTTAGCATTTAAGGGATCAGGAAAAATCATATTGCACAAAATGCCAAAGCCATTACCTCTGTTTCAAAAGACCTGGCCCCACTGTAAATCTCAATCTTCTAGGTAATGTTATTTGTTATTGTCCTTTACACTGAGAGATTCCAGACATGCTGTCCCATTCATAACACTATCAGCGGGTTACACAGAATGTTCGTACACGGACTATCTAAAAATCAATCTTAAGAAGCATATTTCTACATGAGGCCAATGACCAGCTCCATCACATAACTATTAGCATTACTTTTCCCAGGTAGCGCTCAAGGTGTAATGGTACAAAGGTACAATTTTTATTATTTACAAATACACTTCAGAAGTCCCCTCTAGAAGATATAAATATGTGTGTGTATGTATGTATGTATGTGTATATATATATATATATATATATATATATATATATACAGTGTTCGACAAACCTATACATTTGCTCGCCCCGGGCGAGTGGATTTAACCCCCGGGCGAGTAAATATATATATATATATATATATATATATATATATATACAAATATAGCTGTATGCTCATCTGCATGTCTTAGGCAGGTCTGCAACCCCGCCTTTCCCCATTATCACCCAGCATACAGCACCATTTTTAACATGGTTCCCTATAGGCTTAAGCTTGCTGCATGGTCACAGCTTTGAGCACAGCCAGGGTTAAGGTGCATACCCAGAAAACCACCCACAGACAGCTGTTTCGACCTTGATGGGTCTCATCAGTGTGGGGTTGATTTTACTGGGAATGCAAGAGAGGCTATGGGATAGGCTAAACCATAATACTGAGTTAAGTTATGGTGAGTAAAAAAAGTGACAAAACCCTCCACAGGAAAGCAAATATGCAAATATAGCTGTATGCTCATCTGCATGTCTTAGGCAGGTCTGCAACCCCGCCTTTCCCCATTATCACCCAGCATACAGCACTTCCAAGTGCAAATGAGCACACAGTGTCACTTTTTGCCTCAATAACCATTTTTAACATGGTTCCCTATAGGCCTATAGGGAACCATGTTAAAAATGGTTATTGAGGCAAAAAGTGACACTGTGTGCTCATTTGCATGTCATTTCCCAGAATCCCTTGCTGCAGTGGAAGTGCTGTATGCTGGGTGATAATGGGGAAAGGCGGGGTTGCAGACCTGCCTAAGACATGCAGATGAGCATACAGCTATATTTGCATATTTGCTTTCCTGTGGAGGGTTTTTGTCACTTTTTTTACTCACCATAACTTAACTCAGTATTATGGTTTTATATATATATCTATATATCTATATATCTATATATAGATATATAGATATATAGATATATAGATATATAGATACATATATACAGCTCAACCCCCTTATAACGCTGTGCTTGGGGTCCAAAGAATCACATCGTGATATAAGCGGATCGCGTTCGAAATAATGTACAATTATATGCATTGTACAATAAAGTATTTAAGATCCCAATTATCGTGTTGTAAAGTATTCATAAATATGAAAATTGTGAGCCACGCTTGCATCGCGTTATAAGCGGATTCGCGTTGTAATGGATCGCGTTATAACGGGGTTGAGCTGTATACAGTATGTATGTTTGTGTGTGTGTGTGTGTGTGTGTGTGTGTGTGTGTGTGTATGTATATATGTATATATGTATGTATATATATATATATATATATATATATATATACTGTACACACACATGTGCAATAATATACATATTTATTCCCATTTGAAAATCGTTTAGAATCTGTCGCTGTTATTATTTTTGTAAATAATAATGATTACATTCTAATTGTTTTTTAAAACATTAAAAAAAACTTTTTTTTTTTTAGATGATCACAATAACGCTATCAAATATACTGTACCACGTGGTTAATGAAAAAAAGGTACAGGGACTGCGTTCCAGCTGGAAAAAAAGTCAGGTATATCTATATAACTATATATAGCTACCATTTCTTTTCATTAGTAGAACCAGAGCTGAAGGGCACTACTGGCTTCGTGGGAAAAATCTGACAGTCCGCAGAGGTCACCAAAAGCAAGCTGTGCTTCAAATAAGGGATCTGTGTTAAGAATAAGCTCTCTTTGTGCCCCTCATGCATATGTAGACCCCTACACTAAGGGCTAGCTCACACTGGCTGCTACTCGACGTGCGCACGCTTACGTGCCGCGCACGTTCGGCACTTTTTGAGGCTAGTGGATGAGCGTTGTCACACTAGAAACGGCTTGTGGCGGCAAACTACAGCGTTGACGCTGCGACATTTTGCCGCCACAACCCAAATTGAAATTTGGGGCTGCAGTCGCGTCACGTGAGCTGGTTCAGCCAATAGAGGCGAACCAGCTCTGTGACGCGTTCGTCACGCCCCCAGCCACGCCCCCAATCGCCGCGACCCAACTCTTGCAGCTAGCTCGCAGATCGCTGGGCTGCAGGAGCGCGCACGGAAGCGTGCGGTCGTAGCAGGCAGAGTGAGCTTAGCGTTAAACCAGGCCCGTTTTAGCATGAAGGCTAGGGCAGCACTCTGGCAGTGTAGGGGTTAAACCCATTACACATGGTCCTGCATGTGAGCTGGCTCAGAGATAAGATATGTAGCCAGGTCACCTGAGGCTACTCTTCTGCCCTAGGGCTGGCAGTAAACCCTGGTACTATCAGGTTGCCAGTAGTCGGTATGGGGTTTTCCCCCTCCCCTTTGGTACTGCACTTGAGTGACAGCAGGGGGTGGTACATCCTGTTGTAGCTTGGACAATGGGGTGTCCGCCTCTGGCTGTACTTAAGGGCAGGACCGCCCCAAAGTTAGGAGTGTTCCTTCCCCTCTGAGGAAGGCAGGTCACACAACTGGGAGCCTGAGATTGGGGCCTTCCCATGTGCTCTTCCCTCCGGGGGAGAGTGAGTGTGGACCATACCTATGCCTCCGCTAGGGAGGTGGGGAAGAGATAGGACGGCTGCGGGTGCCCTTGGCCTGTAGCGACGGTCCTGGGATCATCTTCAGTGAGAGCTGAGAGTACTGCATCGGGCAGAAGCCTGCCGTGTAACTGTGCTGTGAAGAGTGAATAAACCTATCCTGTTGTGATATACCTCCTGCCTGGTGTGTGACCTTACTGGGGGGAGAGGTAATAGTTCTACCGTGGGAGATCACCTTCAGCTCCTGGAGCCTACGGCAGATGGAGGCGCTGCACTGCTAAAGAGATATGTGGGGTATGAACCCCAGAAGCCTAGTCCTGTGTCCCCACTACCATCGGCGGATGACTCAGCCCTCCTGTTACCAGCAGGTATATAAACCATACACCGTAGTAATGGACAAATCTCCCACCGGGTGGGGGAAACACCATTACAGATACAATGTTGCAGATCCCAGGCACATGAGGCATGACTCAGAGCTAGGAAAGTTCTAGTAGGCCATGTGACCGGTGGGGGGGACAGATTGCTACAGAATGTTTTGCCAAGAGACAGAGAAGGGGAAAGGTTGACACCCCCTGGGTATAAGAGGTAGGGACCCACCCTAGAAGCAAAGAGTGTGCTGGGGCAGACTGTGCTAGGTGCCCGATGCAGACAGAGGTTCCCATGCTGCAGGGAGCAGGGCTGTAGTCCAGATCTTTGTAGGGGTCTGGGGCTGTGCCTGCTTCATCCTTAGCCAGGGTCAGGATGGGTCCTGGGAGGAACTGCTGGGAGAGGGGGAACTTCTGCAAGAAAGACATGCTGAAAACCTGTCCTGTCTATGCTGTGGGATATGCTGATCCTGCTGACAATAAAAGCAAGCATCCTGTTTTAAAAGTTCCTGGCGTCCTTTTCTACGTATTCTACTCCTCACTACAGCCTTGGCCTGGATCCACTGGAGAAGCCCTGAGACAAAAGGTAAAACTGGCGGAGCTACACTACGCTGAAGCAGGTAGAAGTCCTGTTTGTAGTGTCAGAGAGAGACTGACTGCATATACACCCATCTTCTGCACGCCGGTAGGGATAGGGGTGTACACATACACACATCACAAACCTTTTTTTAAATTGTGTCTACATACAGTAGCCCTGTGTTTAGCTACATAGGTCTGTGTTGTCTGTATTCAGTCACCACAGTACCACTACTTTTTCATTCCTTGTCATTCAGCATAGACTCCATAGGGGATTCACATGCCTCATTCAGGCTTCCCCAAGCTTTGCGATGTCTCTCAAACATCAGGCAATAATCGGCTCCTTCACTGTCCGTGGCTCCCGCTCTGCATCGAGGAGTTAGATTGCAGATACCCTGATTCTGGGCTTTATTCACTGAATTATGATATCTGCTAACAAATATTAGGAGAAAATCTGTTCTGAAAATGGCAGAATTCTTTTGGGGTGGGGGGGGAGGGGATAATATGGTCTTATTTATTACGCTTTCCAGCTGCTTTGAACATATTTACATGCAGGTTTTCTGCTGAAAAATGCTTCAATGAAAATGTGAAAGTCCACCAATAAACAACGCGGTTTTATAAATATGTAATCAGGCAATCACAATATAATCATAATATAATCAATTTTGGGGAATACATTCAGCCAAAGTTTTGTAGATTACATTTAATTAATGACATTAATTAAGGTACTTTACAAAATAGATTTTTAATGAGTTGTTTATAGAAGTTTCCGCAATGGTCATATATTTTACAAAGTGGAGTGTATGTTTAGCAGATATAATTAAATCGGTGTTTATGGCATACACATTCTCATTTGTTTTAGAAAATGTTCCCACATACAGTACGATTTTAATGAATTTTGTCTGAAAACACACTTCATGCGACAATGTTTCCCTGTAATGGTTCCGGCAAAGACCATTGTTTTCGATGATAAACAGGAATTTGCAGGTTGAAATCGAAACTTTGCGAACTTTCAAGTTTGGCTGGAAGTTTCAGTTGAACTTTGCAACAAACTAATTCGAGTGAAATTCGAGCGAAAACTCGAGGCCCATCTTTCAATTCCTTTTTTCCCCCCACATTTTTTTTTTTTTATATGTAGCCCCCTCTTGGGGGACACTAGTTTCTGTAAAGGGTTGATTGCTATAAGCGGTTAACTGTGTGGGCTCACTCCCCACGAAGTGATGTGTGATGTTAATGTATTGGCATAGATAGCGCCCCCTAGGCAGGTTCTTCCGAGTTCTCATTGGGGTCCTCACTGTGAGTCCTGTACATAGGCTTGTGTGTTTAGTTCTCACTGGGGTCCTCACTATGAGTCCTGTACATAGGCTGTGTGTTTAGTAATATGTATTAAGATGTGTTGTGTAATCTTTATTTTCTTCTAGTTAGTAACATGGTAAAGGAACAGGAAACCTAAGTCTGTGGGAGAGAGATGCCAATTGTCTTGGTCCCATAGGGTTGCCCCACCGCAGCCTGACAGCCACTGTCCTCATAAGGTTGCCTATACTGCAGCCTGTGCTCACAGATGGTTTTCATTGCATCCTAGCCTCCCTGCAAGCTGTTTCCACCCCCTCCTTTTCAATGGGTAACCAAGTAACTCAACTCCCTGGTTTCCCCTATGATCTACCAGGGGATGAAGTCCCGAGAGTTATAATTTGCCACAAGTTTTTGTCAAGCTCCACCGCATGTCAATACATGTAAAGTGTTTTAGACCAGCTGTGCGCAAACTGGGGGGCGGGAGAATTTCTAGGGGGGGGGGCGCAGCAGTTACAGAGGCCCTGCGATCTTCCCCACGGTATTTAAATTAAATGCCGGGGGAGGCGTGAGGCTTCTGTAACTCCCTTACCTGCTGCCAGCCGGGTCTTCGGCGACGTGTTGCCATGGCAACACGCATCAGATGACGCGATGGGACGTCACATGACCCGCGACGTCATTTGACGCCGAGCCATTGGAGAGGGGGGGGGCGCGAATGCTGCAGCTCCCGGGAAGGGGTCCGCAGCTCAAGATGTTTGCTCGCCCCTGTTTTAGACGGCTGTTAATAAAGCACCTTTTTGTTTTATAAAAGTTCCTGGCAACTATCTTTTTCTTCATCCTTTTATCCACGCCCAGCCTGCACCTGCCCAGCACCCTGTAAAGGCCTGAGATACTGAGCACTGCCATGTATATACGTAGTTACATCCTCACCCAGCCTGCACTTACCCAGCACCCTGCAAAGGCCTGAGATACTGAGCACTGCCATGTACATACGCAGTTACATCCACACCCAGCCTGCACTTACCCTGCACCCTGCAAAGGCCTGAGATACTGAGCACTGCCATGTATATACGTAGTTACATCCTCACCCAGCCTGCACTTACCCAGCACCCTGCAAAGGCCTGAGAGACTGAGCACTGCCATGTACATACGCAGTTACATCCACACCCAGCCTGCACTTACCCAGCACCCTGCAAAGGCCTGAGATACTGAGCACTGCCATGTATATACGTAGTTACATCCTCACCCAGCCTGCACTTACCCTGCACCCTGCAAAGGCCTGAGATACTGAGCACTGCCATGTACATACGTAGTTACATCCACACCCAGCCTGCACTTACCCAGCACCCTGCAAAGGCCTGAGATACTGAGCACTGCCATGTGTATACGTAGTTACATCCACACCCAGCCTGCACTTACCCAGCACCGTGCAAAGGCCTGAGATACTGAGCACTGCCATGTGTATACGTAGCTACATCCTCACCCAGCCTGCACCCCCCCACCCCCACCGAGAATGGTTAAAAGAAGAAGTTCAAAACCAACCAAATTCCAGCAAAATCAAAACACGAGAACCAAAACCCCAATGAAAGTGCCCGCCCATGCTATGCATGTCACGTGCCCCAATAACAACACTATTTCTCCAAGAGAGCGATGGTACAGAAGGATAGGAAGAGCAGTCTACTCCAGAATACATTGTTTTCGGCATTACTAGAACCAGAGCTGGGACACTCCAGGGAGCTTTCCCGGTTCTAAGAAATTAAGATTTGCTTCTTTTTTGTTATGGTCAATGGGACATTTTCCCTTACATGGTTACGGCAAAGAACATTTGCCAATTAAAAACAGGGGTATTGACATGAGCATAGCAATTTACACACCTGTCAGTGTCACTACCTATAGGTAGAAGGGAGAACAATCTGGCCAAGTTAAATTCTTGCTTAAACAGCTTAAGGGTATATTTAGCAAGACTAAAGTGGGTGCAATTGTGGGGCAAAAAATCTGCACCAAACTGTATTTATTAAAGGGAAACAAAATCATATTGGGGCTTACGTCGTCTATGTATCTACGTAGAGAAACTTGTGATTAGACGCAGCGCTCTGTGTTGTGGAGCAAAGCTGCGGCGTATGCAAGAACAGTTACATCTGATGCAGTATGTTAGACTTGCACTACTTCTGATGGGGAGGATGTTGTGTGGCAAATAAAAGGGGAAAAGAATGGTGTAGAGATGCACAATGTGATACATCTCATTATAATCTGTGCACCATGTAACTCCCACCCCCCCTCCCCACCCCCCGACTCTTCCTACTGACACTCCCCAAGTCAAGTCAAAATGCTTTTGATAAACAGGTGCAGGATGAAAATGCCACGATCTAGCTCCAAATTTACCTTGATACTGTACATAGATCCATATGTATCAAGGCAACGGTGGAGCAATGCTGGGTCTACATAATGCACTATACTGTATGCGTCAAAGTAAAATACCCCATTGAAATCAATGAGATTTGCACCACTTTTGCCTTCATAAATCTTACAATCTAACTTGGACTTGCATCAACAGATCACATTGAGCAACTCTAGTTGTCGTCTGAACTACAGTATCCCAACCACACAGCATCTCCTCCCATCTCTTTTCTTAATACTTAGTAGAACAATGCAGGTAAGTTGTGTTCTCTCACTCTGATTTGGTCACATATAAATGATGTGTCTGGTTTTATCAGTGGTCCTCTACCCCCCTCCCCCCGTATGTTACACATTTCTTCTGTGCCACCACCACCACTCTTCTTATTTTCTCATTCTCTTTCCTCTCCCCCTCCCTGTCCACATTTAGCTCAGTACATGACATAAGCTGCCATATCGCGCTTACTTCCCCTCTAGCTCTATCTCCTCTCTCTCTGTGTGCCCTTGTTATATCATCTGTAACACCTGAGTTACTAGACAGTGTGTTCTATCTCTCGCCTATACCCCTGATATCCCTTCTCAGTCACTACAGTCACTACACCCTCCCTCGGTTACATTACATAAGCGGTCGCATCTAGGTGTTTCATGCGGGAGAGCCTCCCAGCAGCAGCCGCTCCACTCAAGTAAACATCACTGATCAAATCGCCCCACAGGAGAGCTGCTGTGTCTTGGGAGATTACTATGCTCAGCGTCTTGAGCTAAGAGACAGTATGATCACAAATAGGCATAGTGTTAACCATACCATCACTATTCCCTTTATAAGACATGACACTACTCTACAATCAATTTAAGGACCGTGGACAGCTACCACAATACGTCAGTGATTCCAACACATGTCAGAGGTACATATTGGGTTGGAAGGTGGAACATGCCTTGAAAAGGGTGGCGCTTTTTATTACATTGTATGAATCAGTGGGGCTGGACTTTCCTAGTGCTTGACTGTAATTTTCTCTCCAGTGGGAGTCCGTAAATGTTTACTTGACATAGCAGCATTTTTGGGAGTATAAAATGGCCCCAGACAGAAACTGGTCAGTGGGGCAACCAGTACTGTTACTGTGCATTAGAAGCAGGAAGCTGGCCATCTTGAAAGGTGGACATTGGGTTGGTCCAAAGCCCCACAATATTCCACTGGTTTGGGTCCTTGGAGGTTGACATGTTAGGAAATAAAAGAATGGAAGGGAATGCTGCTTTAAAGAAGGGACCAGACGCTAAGCCCAGTTCAAATGACTCCAAGTTTAGGGGACCCACTCCCACCACAAGGGGCTTGTAGTGTGCAAAGATTCAGACTTTCCCAATCCCTCCCTGATGTCCCTTCCTCCAATCCTGTCCAGTGCTGAGCAGCAGATGCTGAATGTCTTTGCCATGTACACAGAACCTGAATCCTTCTCCTAGCAGGTGAAAACAGAGTGGATGTGCTGCCATTTTACTAGCCCCCTGACAAGCCTGTGCCAGTTACAACAGGCATCCATAGTATCCCCCTTTGAATGACCCTTATAGCCACAGTTTAGGGACCTGGTCTGTTTTTGACTGTCTCTCACTTCCCACTGCACTCCAAACAACAATAACAACCAACAGGTGAGTCTTAACACACTGCATGGAATTTCCTACAGGAAGAAAGTAACAGACCGTGGAGATGGGTAAGTTGTACGTGCCAACTCACGCCAGGTCCTCAGTGTAATAATGATTCAGTCCTGGTCTTGTATTCCCACTTGCTTGTCTGTTAGTAACTTTGGCATGCTAGAGAAAGGTCTGAACGAAGACCAGCCGTGATCTTTACTACAATTTTGATCTGGAGTTAATTGGCAAGCATGAAGTATCCAGCTGTAGGCATTTCAGGCCTCCAGCATACTTAACACGTGTCCCTTAAAGCAGCAATAACCACTACTGAAGCTACCAGGTTTAAATCTCCCTATCGGGGAAAGAAAATGGCTGCCAACTGAGGCCAATAGGAAGCTGCAACATCATCGGTTGTGAATCCCTATTGGACGACCATTCAAATCCCCTCTAAAAAGCATGATGTAATACGGGGAACTTCCCCAGTAAATATACCTGGAACGGGCTGAGGGTAACCATAGCTGAGAATAGCGCAGGTTTTGCTTCACAGCACCTGTGTCCCATTTCCAATCCTGCACATAAAAAGGGAAGCTATTAAAGGGGGATTGCTTCTTTAAAGGATCAACGTGAACTGACAGCGGTATCATATTTAACCTCTTCAGCGCCAGGGGAGGCTTGTAACACATTGCATTAGTAGGTTAAATGACTCGCATCTATTTCCATGTTAGACAAGTCGCAGTATATATTTTGTAGTTTGCAACGTTTTAGTGTCTCCGTGGTAAGCAAATGCCTTTTTTTTTCTATTTATTTTTTTTACACTCTTTATCTAATCTCTTTTGTGATAGACCTGCTTGCTAGCCTGAGGCCTCGTCCAGGGCGGCGCTGAGCGGGGGCGCGCACGCTCACGCTCACGCTGGACCCGTTGCGACAATGCACGTGGCCTGCGTGAGTGGGCTCGGCGCTCAGCCGCTTGATGAGCAAGCAAAATTGATTTTGCTGCTCGTAAGCGAGTCACGTGAGCGGTTCGCCCGATATCGGGGCCGCGCCCCCAGACGCGCGCGCACCTAGCCGGCCAGGAAAAGCATGGGCGAGAAGGGCGCAGCGCCGGAGCGCCAGCGCGCCCGTTCCCTACCTGGACGAAGCCTTAGGTCTTCCCCATTTTTGGAAATAAAAATAAATAGCGGTTATCGGGCTGTAATGGCCCAAATAAGATTAAAAACCCCAGAGGATAAAATAAATAATAAATAGACCCATTTTTCACAAGAATCAAAGAGGTCAACCTTCTCGGTACCGGCGAATGTCATTAAGCTGGTGACACTGAGCATTTCTCTACAAATAAAGGGAAGGGGGTCGCTTGCTAAGTGAATCGGTAATGGATCCACTCACTTCAGTGAGAGAGTCATTATCGTTCGGCTGGTCATGTGCTGGTATTAATAATCAACGAGCATCATGCTTATGTGAATTGACCCCTTTCAGTGAATTCATCAAAGGTATTTCCCCCCCTCCACTCCCCCCAAATTCTATCAGCCAGCATGTAGGAGTGTGGTTTTAAGAAGATATATAAGGAGTTACATGACACATACTATACACTGAGTTACCATCATTTATGTACAATGTGTCACATATTCCACTATGCCAGGGGGCTCAACTCCCCCCCAAGCAGACAGGTTTTAAAGATATCTCAGCTTCAGCACAGGTGCCTCAATCTGCCTCTGATTGAGCCCCCTGTGCTGACGCAGAGACCGATTACACCGCCTGCGCTGAAGCGGGGACTGATTGAGTCACCTGTGCTGAACCTAGGACTGATTGAGACACCTCTGCTGAAGCTGGGTTATCCTGAAAACCTGACCTGTTTGGGAGGGGTCTTGAGGACCCCGAGTTGAGCCCCCCTGCACTACGGCGTACCACTATGGTGCTGCAAAGACAATAACATTTAAATATTATCAGTCAGTAAACTGGTACAGTGGGTAAGGAGAGCCCTGCTGAGAAAAGCAATCTAAAAGAGTCGCCTCACGTCCTGTGTTCTGTGCGATGTTTTGCTCCCTGTATTATGCGTAAATAATAGTTGCCAGCACTTAGCTAGACGGTAAACCTACCTGACCAAGAAACTCAAGTCAATATATACAGAGTATCGTCTCCTACAGAGAATGCAGACTATGAACTCCTTCCTTGCCAGAGAGGCCAGCCATAGATGTTTGCAATGCGTGGCTGGCCCCCTCTGGCAGCAGTGGGGTTAATTGCAGAGGGTTAAATAATCCCAATTATCCTTGTCCTAATGACAAGAGCTTGATACAGTGCCCTCATAAATGCTTTATATGGGCCAATTATTCAGATATGGAAGCGAGGTAGAAAGTGTTTGCATTTGTATTCATCGGCTGGTGCAGAAGAATTATTCGCCGCCCGCTCTCTGGAGCGACATAACATGCGAGATAAGATGATGCAGAGAGGCCGACATCCTCAACGGGCTCCCTGCCTCCTTTTAGTCAAATTCACTATGTGATCATGCAAGTCTTCCTAATGCAGTTTGTAGCCCTGCCAGGGACAGAACACGCCGCCCTGAAGACTCGTCGAAGGCATCGTACAAGCAACCGGCTCGCAGACTCATTTTGTGCCATAATCAGGTTCCCTCTTGCATTAGCTCCTTCTCTGCAAGCTCCTTCTCTGCGTGAAGTCGGTGGCTACACATGCATGCCAAGCCTCATTTATGTTTTACAATACCCCCACTCCGGCACAACACAATAGAATTCTTTCACGCGCGCGACAAGCAAGGTTTCGGAAATGTCAGAGCACAGTGAAACATAATTGCAGGGAGCGGATCCCGTGGTAGGTAGCCAGTCCAAGAGGCAATTGTCGCTACAGGTTAATTCAGGGGGTCCTCAAATCCAGTCCTCAAGAACCCCCCCCCGACTGGTCAGGTTTTAAGGATATCGCTGCTTCAGCACTGGTGGATCAATCAGTGGCTCAGTTGAAGCCACCTGTGTCGAAGCAAGGACTGGTTTAGCCACCTGTGCTGAAGCTGGGATATCCTGAAAACGTGACCTGTTGAGGGGTCTTGAGGACTGGCGTTGAGAACCCCTGCGCTAACCCCTTTAGGGACGGTGCAACATGTAGTGGTGTTGCACTACAAGGGTTAATAAACATGACGTGTTCTGAGTGGGCTAAATTGTAGAGAGAAAAACAGCATCAGATTTTTGTAAGAAATTCATGAATTTTCCCCCCGTTGGGGATTCGATTGTCACCAAGGAAACCGCGTTCAATCTCGGTCACTGCATAAACTGCGGCGCGCGCTCTGAATAGGTTTCAACTTTGAACAAGATATTCCGCCTTCCAGTTTGCGGCCGTCATGGACAGAAAGTTCCGTACAGCAATTTCAATGTTAGGAGATGTTGACGCCGGTTTGTCATGGCGTGATAGTTTCTATAGCTGAACAGAAGTGCACACCACAATTAAATAATACATTCAATATTACCGGTGCTGCTGGTTCAATGGGTACCTGTCCCGGTAATCCAGATCAGAACTGCTGAAAAGGAGATCCAACGCTCTGCGGGTTTGCTGAATAGAAAAATGTATTGTGCCACACAACGTTTCGACCGTGAAGGTCTTTATCAAGGGACAGGCATAAAGACCTTCACGGTCGAAAAGTTGTGTGGCACGATACATTTTTCTATTCAGCAAACCCGCAGTGCGCTGGATCTCCTTTTCAGCTGTGATAGTTTCTGTTCCATTCAAAATTGTAGAAACATTTATCTTTGAATTAAAAAAATGTTTCTAAAAAGTTAGGCGACATAAAATGAAAAGCAATATACGGGCGGTCCTCACTGTCCTGCGTTTTGCTTTCCGCCGAACGCCGCACCACAATGCATTCCAATGGGCCGTTTCCCGACGCCGCCCTGGATTATCCGACCCCAATTACCATGGTATTCCCTTTACGAAGTTTTCGCTGTCCAACGCAATTTCCAAAACGGATTCCGTCGGGTTGCAGAGGTACCGCCTGTACTGTTGTAATCACACCCTCCCAAAAATGAAATGATTAAGTAACGTTAGCTGCGTTCAGTTAGAACTACAAAGTTCAAATGACATTTTGGGTCATAGTATTAGTGGAGCCTCTGAAAGTTCGGGGCCCTTGAAAGGTCCGGGGCCCTGGCTTACAGCCCAGTTAGCCCAAGCCTTAAGATGACACTGGCGAAACCTTCACTAAAAATTTGTGAATTCGATAAATTGTGGACATTTGCGGCTAGTGTAAAAAAAATTGCAAATATACGAAACTTTGCCAGAAATCATAAACGGCAAATATCTTACCTACAGTACTCCTTCATAGCAACTTTTGCCAATATTTTGTAAAAATGGTTAGCCAATATTGTCAAAGTGGCACTGTTTGCGAATATTCACTTAAATAAACGGAGAGGGTCTGATTTTCCTAATCTGCCAACCACCAAATAGCCTTCGCTCCAACACTTAGCAGTGGCAGATTTCTCAGTCATGAGATCTTCTGCAAAGAGAACTTGAATAGGTTCACACATCTCCAATACCTAGGATAATAATATGACATCTGCTTATTTTCACTGTGCTGTGTATCCAGTCACATGTAAATGCAGCCACCAGACATTTCCAGTGACACTGAATTGTGGGAGTTTGGGTTTAATGTTGCCAGGTGGCTTCTCTAAAAAAAACTGGACACAATGGTGAAAGGTGCGACATGCTCAACACACACACACCTCTCCGCTCCATGCTGTTTCCTCCTCTCCTTGGCCCCACCCCAGGGTTCTAACACCTTCTCCTGATTGGGTGCATTACCAGCAGCAACCAATCAGGATGGGGAAAGCTGCCCTGCACCCTAGAAACAGCCGAGCTCTCTCCCTGCGCAGGGATATCCCGCAGCACGCCAAGCTGGTCAGGTCACTATGTCCAGAGAGGAAATACCGGACACATACATGTACAGTATCACCTCTATTTGCTAATTTGTTGCTCTATTTGCACCTAATTTACTGGACAGTGTCCAACTATAGGACAGTCCAGTTCAATACTGGACACCTAGCAACACAACTGTGTTAAAGAGTGAGAAAATGTAAATATCAGGAATGCTGCTAATTTCACCCACTGAAAATTCACATTTTCTTTGCTGCCTTAACTCAAAAATAGTAACAATTTAACTACTGCAGTGAAACGCCAGGTGTATTTTACCCCCGGTAAAAGTGAATGCATTGCCATAGTGCTGATATTTCCATGCGATAAAGCCCCGATCGGCACTATTACAATTTAATGAGTATCCATCCCTTACACTATTTGCATCCATGTGCCTGTAAATGCATTACAAAGCTCCACTGGCAGCAAAGGGTAAAAATAAAAACTGCACAAAAAAAACTGGCTTTGTGAAGACCAAATAAAAAGATGTGTTTTTTAGACTATCCAGGTGCCCTGGAGTGAGACATCTTCTCTGACTTTGCCTTCAACATGGTCCAATGCCAGCAGCCCTACCCATGCCCCCCTCTCTTATTGCCTGCTGCTAGCAGCATCACCGTCAGCTGATATGTCCCAGCTGTTGTGATAGAGTGACAGCTGCTTTCTGTACCTGTCCTATGACACCCCAGAGCTGCTGGCAAGCACAATAAATCATTGCATTGCACGTTGTTGCACTGGATTGGGAAGGCTGATATGTAATTAGCGAATGTGTTCCCTGCTTCTTATCCTTTGCCTGTCTTCTCCGTGCAGGGTGATAGATCAGTGTTTTTCCACAGTGGCTCGTAGGAACATTTTGGTTCCACGGGCATCCTGGTTCCCTGCAATCTTCCGGTCCTTTGAAAATTGTACCAAATAAAGAAGAATTTACAATGCATCTGATCTCAGACGCGCTATTAGAGAGGGTTGGGGTTCCTTACACTGCATCAGATCTCAGACGCGCTATTAGAGAGGGTTGGGGTTCCTTACAATGCATCTGATCTCAGACGCGCTATTAGAGAGGGTTGGGGTTCCTTACAATGCATCTGATCTCAGACGCGCTATTAGAGAGGGTTGGGGTTCCTTACAATGCATCTGATCTCAGACGTGCTATTAGAGAGAGTTGGGGTTCCTTACAATGCATCTGATCACAGATGCGCTATCAGAGAGGGTTGGGGTTACTCAGAATTTCACTATATAATTATAAGGATCCTTAACCAAAAAGATGGATAGAAACTACTGTAATAGTGTATAGATTTTTGTGCATGTTTGTGCTGTATCTAGTTAAACAATTGTGTACACTTATGTAACTATAGTTAGTTGTCTAATGCCACAAGTCTATATGATTAAAAAAATCATCTTTTTGGCTTTCACAGAATTTGATTGGTTTTGCTTTCGTAAAACAAAAATAACGAGTCATTTTATTTTTTTTAGATTTGGTCACAAACGCTTTTCCCGTTCGCAAACTCAAAAAGCATGTCCGGTTTATTCACAAAATCCAAGGATGAACGTTCATTTGGGCTCCAATTTCTGCCCAGGTTCAAAAGTTTGTGTCAAAGTACGACTCGCACTTCCAACCAAACTTGGACGCTCGCAAAGTTCAGAGTTCAAACCCAGCAAACCCGTCCATCCTGAGATGACGCCGCCGAGTACAGCTATTTTTCCTTTTTTTATATATTTGCACACCTACAAATGAGACGGAGCCTCGAGAGGTTTGCAGCTTCGTTTTAACATGATTGGCCTCTTCTGCTATCAAGCGAACTGCCACTACATTTTCAAGGCACTTCAACAAATAGCTATATGATTTAGTGGAGTGTACGTGGTGAGTTTCTGGCTTTGACTTTGGACGCGTTTAATGTTTAGATATCCGGCTGTGATTGTCTTTGTGAATTTCCATGTGTGTCTGTGACTCTTCATGGAAATCATTCATTAAGCTACAGTGCAATTACAATGCGGAACCAGGCAATGCCACTTAGTGAATGATTCCTATGTACTGTATGTAGAAAAGGTATTGTTTGCCAAACAGAAAATGCAACGGGCTAAGGCTTTTAGATATCTCTGTGATTAGGACTGCCAGGCGGCTTCTCCAAAAATACTGGACACAATTGTGAAAGGTGCGACACACCCGAGAGACACACACACAAGCGCCATGCTGCTTCCTCCTCTCCTTGACCTCACCCCCATGCTCCTGATACCTCCTCCTGATTGGCTGCATTACTCAGCAGCCTCCAATCAGGATGTAGGATGCTGTCCAGCCCCCTAGCAACAGCCCTGCTCTGGCCCTCACTACGTCCAGAGAGGTAATACCGGTATACACATACATGTCCACTATTACCTCCCATTTTTTTTGCTGGACAGTGTCCAAATACAGGACAGTCTAGTCCAATACTGGACACCTGGCAACCCTATACTGTGATGTTAAGGAAGATAGACAGTAAAACGTCATAAGAGTTCTCATATTGTTAATGTAACACCTCTACCCCCGGACAACAGAAGAGGACCACACCAAAGTGTCTCAATGCAGCAATCCCCAAAGAGGTACATATCTTGCACTTTGTAGTGTGGCAAAGTTACACCCCGTTACCTGAATGATGGCTGTTCTCACCTCACTGGGATCCCTAGGCAGGAATCTGGCATGACAGCTTACACCCTATCACCTCTGACAGAGCAAAGGAGTTTCTTAACCCCTAGTAATTCTAAAGTGATACACCCAGGCCCTTGCTTACAGAAGCTTAGGAGTAGCTGTCCATTCCCTCTGTGGCTGGAACCAACCAGAGCCATATAGAGGGCTCCTATCTTTAGGGGTGGCACTTCCCCAGCTGGAAAACAACAAAGTGATCCTAACACTGAACACAGACTGACATGACTTCTATGGATGAGATTCCCCTCACTCTGGTTCCACTATGATCTGAACTAGAATCTTCCATCCCCAGCTTATATACCCATAGGGACATCACTAGTCACAATGTCACGTTTTACTCTGACACACATACAACACAGAGGGGAAATGTAAAACTCACAGTCTCCCCACAGGTGGCGTGCAGAGAGTGACTTGGGGCGCACTCCAACCCTACTCCGGTCTCGGCAGATACCCGTCCTGCGCACCCTCACGCCCATGGCTTCCCTACGCTGCTCCTCTCACTTGCAGAACGTCCGGGACCTCTGATGTCAACGCACTGAATTGTCAGTAGGGTAGTACGGTGGCCTCCAATATACAAAAAGGACAACTGTGTTGTATGTGTGCCAGAGTAAAACGTTAATGCACCATACCATCTGCATTTGTGCTTCTTCCCCACATGAGGTTTTCCAGGGAGCATCAACTCCTGATTATCCTGTTCCACGGAGCTACTTTTGACATGTAAAAACAGTGCTGTTCTCATCCACTGTAACACACTGGGTTTATTCACTGTATTGTTATTATCACCACCAATCAGTTTGCGCCGCTGACACCAAGTGTGTTTAGTGTTATCTTGTTGCGGTTGGGAGGAGTTTTGGCCGCACCTGATTGGAGCATTTAATTAGTCACATTGGCCTTAGACTAATTCACACCAGCATCACGTTACATGTGTGCGCCTTTTTTATTTATTCGTTTCACCTTGATCCATTTAAAAGCCTCTCGGAAGAAAAATGTCACCAAAATTGGTGCAAAAAGTGTATTCAATAAAAAGGAATCCCAGTCTGGAGCCCTTCTGTGCACCGGGTTTTCAGCAACAAAACTTAGATAAATAGCCCCTGTAAGATGTGTACAAGACAATCTTTGGCGAGTCTGCAGGAGACGTGAAATTTTTCCCTGAGCGTTTATTTTCTGTCCTAGTTTGCAGAGACAAACAAATCCCCTCCCACCCATTGTTGGGGGAAAATGATACTTTTTCTGATGTCTTAAAAAGAAGCTTTTAGCGCCACTTTGGGGAGTGTTTGGTGAAGGGGCCTGAGTGGTCCTCCTGAAAGCCTGTATTTTTATACATCACTTGGACCCAACAAAGGTATTATTTCCACCCAACAATTTGCTGTCGTTTTTCTTCTTTGCAAATGTGTGTGCGTCTGTGTGTGAACAGACATCCAGAGTATGCCAACAGGCTTTGTCAAAAGCTGCAATTTTAAACTCTGCCATAAATTTCTTTGTGTGATAATGTAAAAATATATAAAAAAAAAAATCGATACCTCTGTAGGAGATGATGGCTTTATCGTTCATCCCAGTAGCCCCGCGTGCCCTCCCCTCGGAGCTAAGAGAAGAGTGGCATGTGCAGCATGGGGAAGCAGGAGAGTAGGGAGGAAGACACAAAGACCGAGTCCCGGGAGGCACTCGCATTGTTAGCAGGCTGGTGTTTTGCCTTCGCTGCCAGGGCACTGCTGTGAGGGAAGAACACGTGTGCAATGCATGTCGTGGAGCAAGCTGTTCAAGTTGCAGTCCTCCTCATTAATAAGTAATAATAATAATAATAAATAATAACTTTATTTCATATAGCACTTTTCTCCCAATGGGATACGAAGTGCTCCACAATGACAATGTACACAGCGCTGTATATAGGAATTCTTACCCCTGAGCTCGCAATCTATGTTTTGGTGCCTGAGGCAAGGTGAGATAAAGTGACTTGCCTGAGGTCACAAGGAGCGGACACCAGGATTTCACACTAGCATTTGAACCTGGTACCCCTGCTTCAAACTAATAAGGGCAACGAGAGCCTTCAGGGGCCCCCCTCCCGCGCTCCTGTCCCTCCCTCCTCGGCGCCGGGATTCAAATTCCGCCCGACAGGAGAGAGGGAACTGGGGGAGGGTGTGTCTGTAGCTGGGGGAGGGGGAAGGTGCATGCGCATGTGTCTACAGCTGGGGAAGGTCTTATCTGATGCGCAGCGGCCTTCCTTCTGCAGCGACGCGTTGCCATGGCGACGTGGTGTTGTTACACCATGCCGTCATGGCGACGAACCGTGTTGCCGTGGCAATGCAACGTCAATACACTGTGACAATGCAGGAGGAGGGGTCCCACTGCCGGGATACTGCCTTGGGCTCCGCCAAAGGTAAGGCCGGCCTGTCTCAGTGTCATTGTTTTCAGAATCAGTGGGGCTTTTTCTGCAAGGTGTGGTACAGTAAGTGCAGTTGTCGTGCTAGCACATGAAAAGCCCAATTGACTGTTATGGGGCTTTTCATGCGCCAGCACGTCATCGTCACACCTTACAGAAAAAGGGCTAGTGTCTTTACTCACTAAGCCGCTTCAGCATACTGAATTTGCAATAAAGTGAAAGAACTCAGCCGTGTAACACCATCTCTGCCATCGTTTAACAAGTGAAAACCTGTTAGCTGGCACACCGGGGCCCACCAGCTTCCACTGTGCAAAGCGCAGTAATAAATATTACTGAATTACTGTAAGTAATAATCCATGAAAAGCAGGGAATAACCTGGTAATTACATTTGCAATCCGACAAGGCCAGAAAACAACGTTTGGTGAAAAATGGAACACGGTCTAATTGGTTTCCCTGAACAAATCTAACCGCGTTAATAGTAAACATGTGACTGCTTTTTTGGTGGAAGTGAATGACATTACAGTACATCTGGGGCCTCTGCATGGGAAATGCTTATAGCCGACCCTGTCCTGATCAGAAAGCCAATGAATGTAAGGGGTGTGGTAGAGAGGGGTTCGGTGTGAGCAAGCACCTTTCTCTTCCGTAACGATGGCAAACAGGAGTTTTTCCAGGTACCATATTTGCGGCTAAGATTCATCTGCAGGCCCCCTGCAGACGCCCTTACCAGAACTCCCTCCTACTGTCTCTGTACGTTCTCCCTACCTACCAATTAGACTGTAAGCTCCTCGGAGCAGGGACTCCTTCCTTAATGTTACTTTTATGTCTGAAGCACTTATTCCCATGATCTGTTACTTATATTATTTGTTATTTATATGACATGTATTACTACTGTGAAGCGCTGTGTACATTTATGGCGCTATATAAATAAAGACATACCATGCAATACCATAGAGAGCTGTTTACATTCCACTGTATAGATCATGGGGTTGCCCAACTCCAGTCCTCAAGGGCCACCAACAGGTCAGGTTTTCAGGATATCCCTGCTTCAGCACAGGTGGCTCAATCGTTGATAAAGGGCAAGCACTTGCTGAACACGCTGTGGCATCAGGTATAAGAAAGTAGCCAGAGGAAATCTGCCTCATCTCAACATGTTTACAAACACGTGTCAGATTGGTTTAATAAAACTCCTGCCTGTAACCCCTTAAACATGTCACCGGCATTAAGCCACTTTGGTCCTGGTGGAGATTGCTCTGCAATGCCTCGGCTGCAGGTGCTGAAGGCCTGAGCCGGCTCCCGTGACTGAGCGGATTTCCCCGCCCCCGGTAGAGACCCAGGAAAAAGGATTCACATGGTGATGGGGTTTTAAACAATTTTCTGCCCTACATTTGACTGATCAGAAAGCTGAAATGTCAAACCTAATATACATTATACACATCGTGTAGCTAACTTGGGAAATAAAGCTGCTGGGATTCCAAGATTGCAGCGATTCGAGTTGAGTTGTAAACCATACACCAGGGCTGGGCAACTCCAGTCCTCAAGGGCCACCAACAGGTCAGGCTTTCAGAATATCCCTGCTTCAGCGCAGGTGGCTCAATCAGTGGTTCGGTCAAAGACGGAGGCACTGATTGAGCCATCTGTGCTGAAGCAGGGAATGGTTGAGCCAACCTGTGCTGGAGCAGGGATATCCTAAAAACCTGGCCTGTTGGTGGCCCTTGAGGACTGGAGTTGCCCAGCCCTGCCGTAGAGAGAGATAATATACCTTGGGATGCTTCCTATTACTAATGTGCGTATCCTGTCACTCCTCCTTATCTCCTCCCATGGAAATGACCGGAATCGCAAGCTGGACCATGCAATGGCCATAACAGGCTTCTCTATCCCTTTAGAGCTGGAGCTGCTTGGAAAATGCTTTGCAGCTATTTATCACAGACTAAAGTACCCTAACACCTTCATACGGTGATGCTAAGAGATGCACAATTAATACGTTGCACCTTGAGGCAATTCTGCCTTGACACGCTAACCACAGAGCTCCTCCAAGAGAACAAGCTGTCTCGCATAAGAGCTCAACCGCAGCAACAGGCGGCTCCCTGTGTAATAGTCCCACACACCCGCTCCTCAACAGTCAATGGAGAACTGCAGAGCATCGCACTATCAACGTGAGCGTCACTGTTATTGGGGGATTATCGATTGAGGCAGTGCCTATAGTGCCGTCAATGGCGACGGCGACACGGCGGGTGACGTCAACCGTTGCTGCCGGCGAAAGTTATGTTTCGTTGCTCCGTCGCGCGCACTATAAGCGCACGCGGCGGCGCCAATGTATTTGTTTTCGGGCGACGTCGCGTCGTCGGCACTGTAAGCGTGATAGTGCTGATCGGGGGCATTCACGCACAGAAACTCCCGTTGACTTCAGTGAGAATTTCTGTGCCGTTCGCGCGAGCCCCGACCGGCACCACCGCAGTTTCATCAATAACCCCCAGAGTCTGAGAATGAAGAGAGCTGTGTATCCGGCTCCTCACCAGGAATGAGGAAACGGACAGCAAAAAAAACCCAAAAAAGTGTTGATTTACATTTTTTTTTTTAAAACATCAGTTTGTAAGTCAGGGACGTTTACTCCAAGTCACACCCAGGGTTGCCACCACTCCGGGTTTGACCCGGACACTATGGGTTATGGCCACGTATCTCCGGGCTACGGGCTTACCTTGTAAACCTCCAGGTGGCGGCGTGTGGCGTGCGGCGGCGTCTCCCAGCATCCTCCCGGGATCAAATGTCACGAGAACGTGACGTCGCGTGACGCTTTGTCATGACAACTTGATGCCGCGTGAGGTCACGTAGCGTCCCGTTGTCGTGGCAACGCGGCGCCGAATAGCAGTTGCACGGGGTTAGGTGCCGGGAGGGTGTCGGAGGATGCCGCCGCCGCCGCCGCCGCCGCCGCCACCGAAGGTAAGACTCAATGTTAAAAATGTTTATCTCCCGGGTTGGCCTTCAGGAGAAGGTGGCAGCCCTGGTCCCACCGCAGAGTTTGTGTGACGCTAAGAAAAGTGACGGACATGGTAGAGGGACCCCCATGCAGCATGTGATACTTCCTAGTAATGGAGACAGCTAACTCATCCCTTACACCTCCTATTATCACACCCCAAACCAGGGGTGGCAAAGTCCAGTCCTCAAGGGCCACCAGCAGGTCAGGTTCTCAGGATATCCCTGCTTCAGCACAGGTGGCTCAACCAGTGGCTCAGTCAATGACCTGTGCTGAAGCAGGGATATCTTGAAAACCTGACCTGTTGGTGGCCCTGGAGGACTGCCTCCCCTCCCTCCCACCCCACCAACCACAAGCTGACGCTCCGCAAACGGCTTGCAAAAACAGCTTGATACACTGGTGCTTCCAGAGATGAAAATGCCTCGATGTGATAGCAAATATGGCATCTGTACCCGGCCCCAGAAAACATCCTTTATACTTTGAATGTATCAAAGATAATACAATTTGGTTTTGAAATGCAATACTAGTCCATCTGGTAGCAATGGGGCTGAATATCTAACAGATACAGCATCACTAAACAAACTGCCCAGTGATGCAGAGAGCAGACTGTCGGTCCCTTATGTGTTCTTGGCTTAAAGAAGCATTACAGCCAACATTGTTTTTATAAATGAGTGCTGTAGTATTAGATAACACTTACTGCATTTAAAAAAACCAAATGTTAACTCTTAAAGGAGCAGTCCGAGCAACATGTTTTGTTGTTTTTTTCGCCCATAGGTTTGAAGTGTGGGGTTTCTCTGGAGCTGAACCGGGTTGATTTGAGTTCTGGGGACCCCCGTCTGCTTCCTGAGGTGCTTAACTCCGTAGGGGGTGCCGGTTGCAGCTCTGGCTGGGTTTGGTGGGGCTACTGAAATGGCGGCTTCATTGTTCCACGTCACATGGGCCAATAGGAAGCTGTGACGTCACCGCTTGCGGCTTCCTATTGGCCAGTGTGACCGGGACATTTCAACTGAAGAGAGATATGGCACGCCATACAAAAAGGTAGGTATCTTTGTGGAGTTCCACCTATATTTAAAATTTGCTTGTAGTAATTTAACTTCAGAATCCGATAGGGTTAGGTTCAATGCTTCCGACATATCCATGTTGATTTTATATCCCGATATTTTGCTAAATTTATCTAGTTGTGAATGTAAGTTCGGGAGTGAAATCAAGGGGTTGGCGAGAGTTAGGATAATGTCGTCGGCAAATAGGGATATTTTGTAGTTTGTCTCTCCTATTACAATTCCGTTTATGTTTTTTTCGTCTCTAATTGTTGCTGCCAAGGGTTCAATAGAGAGAGCAAACAGAAGCGGAGACAAGGGGCATCCCTGTCGAGTACCATTCTTTATGCTTATAGGGTTTGAGTCTCCTCCTGGGAGTTTCACTATAGCCGTGGGAGATCTGTATAATGCTCTGACCCCTTCTAGATATGGGCCCTGAAATCCATATTTAAGTAGGGTTTGGTCTAGGAAGTCCCTCCTAATCCTGTCGAATGCTTTTTCCGCATCCAAGCTCAACAGGATGGCCTTTGTGGATGAGAGATGTACATGGTCGATTATGTCTATAATTTTCCGAGTATTGTCTGAGGCCTGTCTGCCGGAAATAAACCCGACTTGATCTATATGTATCAGGCTTGGGAGTATGGGGGTCAGTCTATTTGCCAGAATTTTGCTGAACAGTTTTAGATCCGAATTAAGGAGGGCTATGGGGCGATAGTTACCACACTGTAGTGGGTAACTCTGAAGTTAAATTACTACAAGCAAATTTTAAATATAGGTGGAACTCCACAAAGATCAAATACTTAGGAATCCAAATAACAAGGGAGTATAATTCGCTATACAAACATAACTATCCACCCTTATTTGAGAGGCTAAAAAAGGACCTCCAGAGCTGGAACGAATACCAGATATCTTGGTTAGGAAGAATAGCCACGATCAAAATGAATATCCTACCAAGGCTCCTGTATTATTTCCAGACTCTTCCTATAGATATTCCAATGCCGGAGCTTAAAAATATACAAAACAGAATTTTTCAATTTATCTGGCAAAATAAAAGACCCAGGGTAGCTAGATCTATTATGCTAGCCCCAAAAGATTGCGGAGGCTTGGCAGTCCCGGATATCATTAAATACTATTTGGCGGCCCAACTCAAACAAGCAATAATGTGGAACAACGATCCAACCACCAGTTGCTGGGTGGGACTTGAGTCTACCTATACGAGACCTCTCTCTCCCGGCCGCTATGTGGACCGAGAGGGGAGGAGAGACCCTCTTGGAAACATTAAAACTGGGAGCAATGAAATGCACATGGCGGATATGGTCTAGAAATAAAGATAAATATGGTCTGACAGCCAGTCCAACACTACTAACCCCTATATTCCACAACCCTGAATTCCCCCCAGGCTGGCTCCCACAGAGACTCAATAAATTTAAGACGTTAAAGTTGATGGTAGCTGACGACTTTGTAGATAACGGTAAAATTCTACCACTCCAGGCGCTGGAGAAGAAACACCAAATCATAAATATACCAGTGTTTGATTACCTCCAAATCAGGCACTACCTGCAATCAGTCTCCAAAGATTCGGCATTTAAACCTTTAACAAATTTTGAAAGACTGTGTAGGAAAGGATACTACTGTAAAGGGCTGATTTCAGAGATATATCTGGGCCTGGCGCGATCAGCAGGTTGTTCCCAACATAGCTATATGATCAAATGGGCAGAAGATTTGAATACAGAGATCGATAGAGAAGACTGGGAGGACATTTGGGAGGTAGCTGCAAAAACGTCAATCTGTACCACTATCAAAGAGAATATTTATAAAATTCTATTTCATTGGTACCTAACCCCGAGCAGGCTGGCCCAGATCTTCCCCGGGTCACTGGATTTGTGCTGGAGGGGATGCGGGCAAAAAGGAGATATGGTTCATATTTGGTGGAGTTGCCCAAAAATTCAGGTATTCTGGGTCATGATACAAACATTGATCAGAGAGTACCTAGGGGTGGAGGTTGAGGTGGAACCGCTGACCATGGTGCTGGCCAAACCAATAGATGAATTAGGAACGGCAGAAAGTAGGATGATAACTCATGTAATGACGGCTGCCCGCTGTGTTATTGCGGCTGCCTGGGAAAAGGTGAATGCGCCTTCTAGGCAGACGGTCCTACGGAGACTAAGGGAAATAAAGATGATGGAGCTCCTCACAGCACAGTTGAGCCAGAAAACTGACAAATTTAACAAAATTTGGGAAATATGGCCAGGAAACTAGGGACCCCATAGAAATAAATACAGAAAGACCAGACAAATGGGCTCACCCTCCCCCCCCCCTTCCACCCCCTCCCCCCCTCTTCTTTTTCTTCTTTTCTACGTTCTTCTCTTTCCTTTGTTAAGCTCAGGAGAGACGCCTACGGAAGCGGCTGCTTCCCTAACACAACCGGAAATAGGAAGACAGACCACACTTATTCAAAAACCGTGTTATAGCAAATATTTTATTTCAGTAATGATGATGAACTGTTAATGCCCTTTGTTGTATGGACAAGTGACACTGTTAAAACATCACATGTATTCCAAGACTATATATTTGTTATGTCTCTCAAAAACAATAAAAAAAATATTTTCAAACAAAAAGGTAGGTATCTCGGGAAGCAGGGGGTTCCCCAGAGCTGAAATCAACACGGCTCAGTCCCAGGGACCCCCTGCTTCAATCCTATTTTTTTTTTAAAAACATGTCACTTGGACTGCTGCTTTAATGCCATTTGTAGTGAGTTTTAATATACTGAGCATCCTTTGGTTTCTATAATAGCTTTTAGTCCAGCTTCACAGCAGTGAAATAGTTTTGGCAACAAATTATCACAAACAGGAAAGTGTTGCAGTGTTCCCAGCAGGGGGCTTTGGCAGAGCTGAAAATTGGAACAACAGACAATGTAACCCATAGTAATATAAGGTTATATTGTAGCTGCTGTTACACTGACTGAAGGTTTGATTCAGCAGCAGCAGCCATCCTAGAGAGCAGGATATTTGCTGATCGATCACAGAAGAACCGATAGATCGGCAGCCCTGTAATTTGTTTTAATTAAAGGTAATCACATTTTGTGAGTATGTGTATGTATATATATATATATATATATATATCTGCCTAAGACATGCAAATGAGCATACAGTTATATTTCCATTTGCTCTATGCTTTGCTGTGGAGGGTTTTTGTCACTTTTTTTACTCACCATAACTTAACTAAGTGTGGTAAACCCCATCCTCATTGCTTCAGCTTTACATAACCAGTAACCAACCCCACACTGATGAGACCCATTAAGGTCGAAACACTCGCACCATGGATTGTGATTTTTTTATTTTTTTGGGGTTATCAGTCACCTAATTTTCTTCGGAGAATGCAAGACTGTGTGCTGGTCGGTGGTCGCCATTCCCTCGGGAGAAGACTGCGGTGGGCGAGTAGGCGTGAGCTGAAAGCCCAAAAAGACCTGGAACCTCCTGCTGCGCCTAATGCATGGGGAGGGGATAGGATGGACATCTGATTCTTCGGATGACGACGTCGGTGTAACATCAGGACTTTTGCTGGCCCTCGTGGCTGAAGAGGACTGACCATGTCATGGACTTGCAGCTCTCTGGAGCCTATAGTCACAAGTTTTGCGCACCTGGTCTCACTTGACCATGAGCACGGTTTTTAGAGGTGAAATCACTTTTTCACCACCCGGGCTACAAAAAAAAAGGAAAAAAAAGCTGTCTGTGGGTGGGTTTACTGGGTATGCATCTTAACCCTGGCTGTGCTTAAAGCTGTGACCATGCAGCAAGCTTAAGCCTTTAGGGAACCATGTTTAAAATGGTTTTGAAGCAAAAAGTGGCACTGTGTGCTCATTTGCATGTCATTTCCCAGAATCCCTAGCTGCAGTGGAAGTGCTGTGTGCTGGGTGATAATGGTGAAAGGCGGGGTTGCAGACCTGCCTAAGACATGCAAATGAGCATACAGTTATATTTCCATTTGATACACACACGCACACGCACACACACACACACTGTATATATATACTGTATATATATACTGTATATAGATATATATATACAGTATATATATAAAGAATAAAGAAAGATTTCTGCTTTACAATTGGATGGGCGAGAGATTTTCTAAAAGAAATCCAATTTTCTTGAAAATTAAAGTGGATTTGTAGGATTGAAAATGAATAAAGTGGTGATGCTCCATACCCCCAGCACATTCACACTTTAACCCTTGCTTAATGTGTTACATAGAACATTTGTATTTTCACTTCATTTTGCAAGCCAATTTTCCCAGTGCTACCCCCATTTGAGAAGCAATTCACTCTATTCTACCTTTGTAATTGGGAGGAGAAAATTCTTGCTGTCTGGGATAGAACAATATGGCGCATAAATTCACGTGAAGCTTTAATTCCACTTTGAAGATGGCCCTACTCCCACTCAGGAGCGAGGGCCAATAAAACCGCGAAGATCATGCAAGCAGGCAGGTTCTGGGAAAGACTTTGTGAAGTTTCGTTAACGGAATAGCGCTGTTCAAAACAAAAATCAGTACATTCTGAGATTATTGTGGAGAAGAATAATTTCGGGTAGTATTTTTTAACTGGCCACTCTTTCATACGATGTTTTTAGGTGGGACATGGCACCTTTAATAAAAAAAAGGGTGTTCCCCGCACATCCATTCAATACCTTTATACTGCTACCTCGAGGTCCCCTATTTACTTCTGTTCCCATCTTAGGCACGTTCTATAGTTCTGTAGCCGGGCGCGCGCAGATTTTTAGTTGGCTGACATCGGTCAGCCTTTTCTATAGAAGGGTCGCGCGCGCGCACGGCAGGGAGAGGGGAGCCGACAGACAGCGGCGAAGATGAAGAAATTCATCTTTTCGTGCCGCTGCCTGCGCTCAAATGTATGTATTAGTGTGTATGTGTGTATGCGTGGATGTGTGCTTGTATGGATGTGTGCTTGTATGGATGTGTGCTTGTATGGATGTGTGCTTGTATGGATGTGTGTGTGTGTGTGGGGGGGGGGGTAAATAATTGCACAAATAAAAAAAATGTATTAAACTTTTTTTTTTATTTAAAAAAATCTTACTTAAGACTTAATTTCACTCACACAACATATACACACACATATACACACACATACACTTACCCGCAGCTCCCGGCACTACATACAGGAAAAGCATGCGGCACGTGCACGCGCGTTTGCATAGGAACGCGCGGCCGCATCCTGTATATAACAGCCCTTACACCCACTAGAATGATCCCATTCCGTGTCCTCCACGGACGGCATGCCTACCCCACTCCCTGCTTATACCTTTTGCAATCCCTTAACGCTGCTTCTTGTAGCTTCATCCACAACCTGCATGCATTGCTCCACAACTCCAGGAACTGCCTTGCCAGCCACCAACCTTGTTTCTCACCGTTAATTCGATCGTATATCACTCCAGCTCCTCCACATCCAGCATTGTTATGGGACTCCCTACATCTCCCTAAACAGCCACTGGTCGTATACTGTACCACTCCCTGCACCTCCCTCACTGCCAGTGATCTCTGAGTGCTAGAATTTGCACCTCTGCAGCATCACCAGTTGCAGGGCAATTTTTATATTATACTTCCCGCGCAGACTTTTTAGCCCAGGTTGGTGCTGGCCAGTAGAAACAACTCACGAAGGGCCCTAAACCCTCAATTAATTGAGGACAATACGGCATATGGTTATATGTTTATTCGGATGAGGTTACACTGCAGGCGTAGCCAGTAAATGGAACACAAGGTTATTTGCAGGTAAGGTTCTGCTAAGGATCTGAAAGGTTATTAATGAAACATTACTCTTTATTTTCACCCCACCCTGTAACGCCTTGCTGTCCCTTGTCCCCTCTTCCCCATCTTACTCTTTCCTCCATCATGCGCTCTCTACTCCCATCTCTTTGCCCTCCCTGTCTTACTGTATCTGCTCCTCACACTACACTCCCTCCTCTCCTACTTATCTCATCCGCTACTTGCTGTCTCTTTGTTTCCTCCTCCTACTGACCTTGCTGTCTCTCCTCCCCTGTCTTTGCACTCCCTCCTGCCCGATGTGCACACTGCACTCCATTCCCTCCTCCTTGTCATCCCTCTGTCTCCTCTTCTCCTTGCTGTCTCTCTCTGTCTCCTCTTCTTTGCTTTCTGTCTACTCCTCTACTTGCCCTCTCGGTCTCCTCTCCCTCCTTGCTGTCTCTCCTCCCCCCTCCAGGGGAATATATATAGCTATAGCTTTATTTATATAGCACAGACAGTGTACTCAGCGCTTTACAAAGACAATACAGTAGAGGGGATTATAATAATACAATAAGTGCAGCAAAGTCAGACAATAGGAAAGGAAATCACTGCCCGAAGTGCCAAGTCCAGTTCTTGTATTCTTCACCTCCAAATCAACTCCAATTTGAACTCCCCTGGCACTTCACATGTGACACTTAAGATGTTACACAGCCAATGAATGTGCAGTCTCATTCCACACGATGTGCAGCATTATTGGCTGTCCCTGGATGAGTGACAGGCCGCTCAGAGTGATGTGCAGAGATCCTTAGTTATATATGTATATAGATATATATATATATACACACACACACACACACACACACACACATACTGTATGTTAAGTTATTTGTGATTCCTAGTATTTTGTCATTTTAATACACCTTCTCTTGAACCCTATTTGCTGTGCATTTATTGATTTTCCACTTAAATACTTGCAATCCACCTAGCTGTATTGAACAATTAAGCACCTTTGCTGTTATTTGTTGACTAGTGCTCTCACTGACTCTTGACTTTTTCTATTTACCAGACTGGAAGAGACATGAGCAAGCTACTGTATGTGAAACAAACTGAATTTGTTTTGTCAGTACCCAATATACATTTGAATTTTTGAACTCTACCTCAATTAGGTCACCTGGAGCATGACTCACCCCATCTTTTATCAGGGAGCCCCACTGTTCTCAAACCATCTGGTTCCCAGAGTTTATAATGGCAGATGTCCTTGATGATGCAGCGAGCACCCTGTAAGAGTGACGTCATGGAATGGCAGTGAAGGGCACCTATATGCATCCCAAAACCATGAAGCATTATCAGTACTAGTGGCCACTGTAACCTCATGAGATAGTCTTTGAGTTATTAGAATGATTTCCTATCAGAGGAGATACAGGACAGTCATGCTCCAGAAAACCTTCCAGTTCAAACAAGGTCAGGGAAAAAGAAAAAAAAAACATGATTGCTTTGATTTGTGTCTCGTAAAGCAACAAACAGCCAGTCCTCTGTTATCCACCGGAACCCGTTCTGGAAGTAGCGTTGGGTAGTGAAACCGCTGTAAAGTGAGTCCCATGTTAATTAGTGGCGGGGAGCAATGGGTAACGCATTCCGGCGTCGGATAACGCAATCGTTGTAAAGTGAAACGTTGGATAGCGAGGACAACCTGTACACTGATGTTGCAAAAAAATTAAAAAATGAAAGGACAATACAGATTCTGTTGAAATACACATAAGAGCCTTAGACATAACAAACATTGAGTCAAGGGAATCTCTACAATACAGGTGGTAGGGTTTCAAGGCCTCTTCCAGTGCTCCAGTCCCCAGTTCCCTGCTCTACTATGTCTCTGGGCTCCAGATGACCTCATGTTTGTCTAATGCTTCTCTCGCAGACAATCAATGGTAATAGAATTGTTGGCCATGAAATGTTACACTGAGATCAGATAAATGCAGAGCACAGAGCAGAGCTGCCCGCAGAGAGCTCTTACTGACAAACACTAACCGCCGACAACGTGACAACCCAGACATCTTTCTTATAAACGCAGTGGGGATTCACCTGGGGATACCGACAGCTTCCTGACCGTTGGTAGCCTTTTCTACTGCACCTGCGTATTAACTAAACATGCATTCGCTCGTTGTTACAAATTATAGTTTTACATTTTATAATCGCTAAAGCTACAGTCCCAGTAAAACATGCAAATCGCTTCTTCTTTTTTTTTAATGCGTGTGTGTATTGTTCCAGACTTAACCAGCCACAGTGTGACCTGGCTGTGCTAACACAGGCCTGCTGTGTGTCCAGGGGACCATTACCTTCTAACCGGCTCAAATAGACTCGCACACAAACACCTATAAAACAAATACTCTACTTTATAAAACAAACAAAGTAAGGCTCATAAGAGGATTTAACAATAACAGAAATGCAACGATACTCTAGCAGGGGTGTGCAAACTTTCCCCGCTGCGCCCCCATGCTTGGGCCCCCCTCCCTACCTTGTCTTGCACATCAAATTACGCCGCGGCGTCACGTGACATCACGTTGCCATGGCGTCTTCGGCGGCGCTTTGCCATGGCAACGTGATGCCACCTAAGCCCGCAGCATCATTTGGCGACGAGTTGCCATGGCAAAGCGCCGCCGAAGACAAGGTAAGGGACGTTGCAGAGGCCTCACGCAATCCCCGGCATTTCGTTTAAATGCCTTAGGGAAGAGCGCAGAGCCTCGTCAACCGCCCGCGCCCCCCGCCCCCCCCGGGAAAATCTTCCGCCCCCAGTTTGCACACACCTGCTATAGGGTATATGTATGCCCTCATATCTCACTTGAATAGAGTACATGTAGCTTAGTCTCCTTAGTCAATATACTATGAAACTGCTTCCCAGTGCTGGAGAAGAGATTAGCTCCATTCAAATAACTAGGACTATATCTTGAATATTGAATAAGGCCTGGGACATAGTACAGCAGGCCGTGCTGAGCCGCGCTGAGCAGATGCACTTACCCCCTGCATCTGTCATCAGCGCGGCTTTAGCAGCTGCTTCCGCATGCGTGCGGAGGCTCAGATATTTTGAGGAGACAGGCTTGCTTGAATTTCGGCGCTGAGGGGAGCAGAGGTGCGGTCACATGACCGAAAACAGCCAATGGGAGCGAGGGACTAGCCCCGCCTCCGCCCCGCCCCCAAAGCGCACTCACTGCCTCGCCTGCCAGGACGCAAAAATGCTCCTGCTTGAGCAGGCGAGGCAGAGGAGGAGCGCGGATCAGCGTAGCCCGAGGCACCATGCCCGAGGCCTAAGGGCCTTAATCTCTGTCCCCAGATCCCTACAGCCAGAGCTCATACAGCTCTCTGCAGCCAGAGCTCATACGGCTCCCTGCAGCCAGAGCTCATACGGCTCCCTGCAGCCAGAGCTCATACGGCTCCCTGCAGCCAGAGCTCATACGGCTCCCTGCAGCCAGAGCTCATACGGCTCCCTGCAGCCAGAGCTCATACGGCTCCCTGCAGCCAGAGCTCATACGGCTCTCTGCAGCCAGAGCTCATACGGCTCCCTGCAGCCAGAGCTCATACGGCTCCCTGCAGCCAGAGCTCATACGGCTCCCTGCAGCCAGAGCTCATACGGCTCCCTGCAGCCAGAGCTCATACGGCTCCCTGCAGCCAGAGCTCATACGGCTCCCTGCAGCCAGAGCACATACGGCTCCCTGCAGCCAGAGCTCATACGGCTCCCTGCAGCCAGAGCTCATACGGCTCCCTGCAGCCAGAGCTCATACGGCTCCCTGCAGCCAGAGCTCATACGGCTCCCTGCAGCCAGAGCTCATACGGCTCCCTGCAGCCAGAGCTCATACGGCTCCCTGCAGCCAGAGCTCATACAGCTCCACCAGCCAGAGCTCATACAGCTCCCTGCAGCCAGAGCTCATACAGCTCCCTGCAGCCAGAGCTCATACAGCTCCCTGCAGCCAGAGCTCATGCAGCTCCCTGCAGCCAGAGCTCATACAGCTCCCTGCAGCCAGAGCTCATACAGATCCTTGCAGCCAGAGCTCATACAGCTCCCTGCATATTGCGCACAGTTCAGTCCTGTGCTGCTTTTGCATATTATGATTATCATTATAATTTATTTATAAAGTGCCAACATACTGCATTCTGCAGCGCGGTCAAATGGGGAACAGTAGCTAGAGGGCCCTGCTTGTGAGAGTTTACAACCTAAAGGGAATAATACAGTTGAAAGAAAAGGTATAAGTGGCTGCACATTGTGAGACTCACGCCTCAAGTTTGGGGTGTGTGGATGTCGGGCGGTTGTCAGATAGGCAATTCCTCCACAATCCCACACAGCTCCCTGAATAACCCCCACAGCCAGCAGTTCTGTGCAGCTCTCTGCACAGCACCCACAGCCCCACCGTCTTACGCTCCGATTATACTGATGCAATGCGTGCGAGCGCATCTGTGATGTCACAGTCGTGACGTCGCAGAGCGACATGTGCACAAGCACATTCTTCTGCGCGCGCGACTGCCGTCTGAAATCTGTTTTCTGATTGGACGGCTGCATCATGTGACGCGGCCGTCGCAACCAGAAAACAAATTTGGAAAACTCTTCAACTGTCGCCACATTCGCGGTTGGTATACGCGTTTTGAGGGGATGCATAGTATTTGTTTTGGCGCTGCGCGCGTTTTTCTGTATAATCACGGCCTTACACGGCTCTCTGCATATGCCCCACAGCTCTCACTCCAACACCGCTGCCAGCATATCCACCACAGCCAGTAGTTCTTGACAGCTCTCTGCTTGTTCCCCGCAATCTGAACTCCAGACAGCTCTCTGCATACAGTATTTCTCGCATCCATCCCTCATTCTCTCATCCATCCCTCAATGCAGCCCTTTATATATTCCCCACCGCCAGCACTCGCATACAGATATATGGTCAGCCCCCTCTGGATATTCCTAACAAGCTTCTCTCTTATACAGCTCCCTGCATATCCCTCTACAACCCCCTCATTACCAGCTTTCTGCTCACGCCTGCAGCCAGCCCTCTTGTAAAGCTCATTTTTTTCCATAGCTGCCAGCACTTAACTTCTCCCTATAGCTCTCCAACAGATAACACTTTAAACTGCTCTCTCCAGCGATCTTCAAAGCCAGCGCACTACAGACAACCCCCTTCCCCCCCTATATATCTCTCTGTCCATTACGTATCCCACCCTTGTTTTTGCGTCTCCTTTCTCACCCTTATCCTACTTCAGCCCTTGTCCCCCTTTCTCTCTCTCCTCCTTAGCGCGGCTGAGCATGTGACAGAGAAACCTTCTCTTTACTGATGAGGAAATTCTGTCATTTCGGCAATTTCACATATCTGGGGCAATGTGGCACCGACACCAAGCGGCTGCCCTGCTTTTAATAGTGAATTTAACCTATACCTCTCCCTCTACTCATTTATATGTGGGTGAGATTTTTGATCTCTACGAAGGTAACCCTGTTTAAGTGTAGAATAGCAACCACCGTGTACAAGAGAGAGATCCTTGCTTTTAAGATGGCGTTAACATGGAAGTTCAGGGTAGCAACGTGTCGCTTCATTCATTTTAGGGCATGTTATTATGGTAATCGTTATTGATATTTAGGTATAATGGGACAGCATTTTCCATTGGGGCGCAGAAGACAATAGCAAGCATAAAATACAGGTTAGCATCCATTTACGGTATGCACAACAGCACAGTAGCTCGTGTGTGTGTGTGTGTGTGTGTGTGTGTGTGTGTGTGTGTGTGTGTGTGTGTGTGTGTGTGTGTGTGTGTGTGTGTGTGTGTGTGTGTGTGTGTGTGTGTGTGTGTGTGTGTGTGTGTGTGAAGATGTAGCATTACCGTTGACATGGTTTTTGCGTCGCTGTTCGAACAAATGGAGCCGAACGTTACAACATTGCATGATTTAGTATGTTACAGTGCGATAACAGGTGAAATAACACCTGTTCCATATGTGTGTGCATATAAGCGCGATTGGAGCTTGCCGATCGCGCATGCGTGGCCTGGCGGGACAGCGCCCCAAAAAGTCGGGCCAGAGCCCTAAAAACCGGGACTGTCGTTTCGGTCCTACTGTATAATAAGACTTCTCTCCTAATATTGGACAGAAACGTTGATGTTTGAATAAAACCTTTTTTCATTATATTGAGTTCCTGAGTGTGCCTGTTTATTCCTGTTTTTGGGTATTGTTACTACAGTGCACTCAGGCGAGTTTTCTAATTGTTACGTGAGTGCCGTCCTTTTTCTATGCTATACGTGTGTGTGTGTGTGTGTGTGTGTACACATGTACTGTATCAGAAGCAGACATAGTAGGCCTTGTGTGAGAGAGCTGCTGTAAAACAGAGAGAGCCCCCTTGTCTAATCCTGCTTTGAACAAAATAAGATATATTCTTGAGGGGAAAAGCCCCTCGGTGAGAGTGAGACAAATCCTGAGGGGAATAGGGAGTGCCTTTGGGTAGCACATGTCCTTGTGTGAGAGACAGTCGCAGGAAGAGAAGGAACCCTTGTTTGAAAAGCGGACCCGTTTGCCAAGAGAGAGCATATCGGTGATAACAGACTCTGCAGGAGAGGGACCGAGCATCCTGGAGCATAAGATGGAGCCTATAAATAGAAGAGAGTGTCTCGTGTGAGAGTGACCTTGTGAGAGAGAAGCTGTGTATGTGCAGGTCCACACTGCAGCGGTTGAATGAGCGACGCTTGTTAAGATTAGCATCTACATAAGGTGGGCAGCTATAGAAGCGTTATCACTAGAGGTTGTCCGGGCCACCTCAGGGGAGGCTTTTGACAATGGATTTAGCCGTAATGATGTCTAGTTAAACGGTTACTGGTTCCACGGGGACAGGGGCACGGTTCCTTTAATGGTATTACTGCCCCGGGAGCTGTTAATCTGCCACGAGCTGGCAATCACCGTGTCCACCCACCCCACCAACTAGCGCCCCCAGTGGAGACTCTCTGAAATCAACCTTGAAAATGGTACATAAGGCTTTGTCCCTGTAGCCACTGTGCATAGGAAATGGTGGTGCTCCTAAGCGTCAATACCGGACACTCGGAAACCTTACATAAGAAATGGAGTTCTTTGTGCACAATTTATCATAGGTTTATGCTACATAAAGCAAGGGTTTAATCCTTTATTAAATAGACCATTTTAATCTCTGATCTAAAGGAATTTTAAATGTGTCTTTCTTGCCAACCACTGCTGTGATAATCATGTGCTTGAATATTACGCTTTCTTAGCTGTGTTCATTAATACGTTTCATACCCATACGTTCTGTATGATTTAAAATACAGATAGATTAACTATCACTGATTATCTGTGAGTCTCTTGAATGTGGACTCGGCAAATACAAATACCACATGTTAGCACATTCACATTTCTCAGACAGGTCTGCAACCCCACCTTTCCCCATCATGCAATGCTTCCACTGCAGCTAGGGATTCTGGGATATGACATGCAAATGCGCTTCTTTTGCTTCTTATCCATTTTTACATGGGAGCCCTATAAGCTTGTGCCTGCCGTATTACACAACATTTCAGCACAGCCTGGGTTAAAGAAGTGCATGGCCAGCAAACCTACTCACAGACAGTTCTTTTGACGTTTTGGGTCTCATCATTGGGAGTATGGGTATACGGACTTTGCAGTTTGAAGCTGGGATAGGTTTCAACCACACTCAGTCTCGATAATGTTCAGCATTAGCATCCCACAGACTTCTATGGCATCACCCGGCTACAAATCAGCACTGTTCAATTAAAATGCCATCCTGTTGATGTCACTGATGTGAGTTCCTGGAGGCTGACATCCCTGTCAGGGTAGTAGAAATGATGGACAAGTCAGACTGCATGAGAGGTGAATTTGAGGACTTTGGGGGGACCAGTAATAAAGATTGCAGATACTCCTGTTGACCCAGGGACACAGTGTGAGAGCAAACAAAACACTGTGGGTACTTAAAACTCAAAACCGTCCCTAGATACCATTACACTTTGATAGATCTTGCACCGTACAGTTATTCCAGCATGCCATGGGTTTTTAAACTTGAATTGTCTATTAAGACATCGCAATATTATAGTTACTGAAGTGATACATGGCACTGGAGACTCAGAACGGCAGGAACAGGCTGTGATGGGAGATTTAACCCATTAACCTAAGAGCTTATGCTATTCACATAGAGAATGTGACATTCAACCACATGGTGATGGTAAACAGCACAGGTAGATGTTCAAAGTCCCCATAATCCTTGAAATTACGTCACAATAATACGTTTTATTAAATAGCATTCTCTATTTAACATCAATTTACCTAGTTTGTACTTGTCAGTAATTAAAATGATGAAGGGCCCTGAGAGGTTGGAAAGCTTGTAACATATCAACTACTTGTTGGTCCAATAAAAGGTAACATGCCACCCACTCCCTCTCCCTCCTTTGTTACTACATGGAAGAAAGGACCAACACGGCCTCCCGCCCTTCTTTGCTAATTAAAATGAGGTGTATTGGATCAGTATGAGGGATTCCTTGGTGCACACCCGTGTATGGCACGTGTCACTTTATAGTGTCTATCTTTTATTTTTTTCAGCAATAGAAATTGCCATGTCTGAGTGCACATAAATCTTATCTACACACTAGAGCAGTGATTTTAACCGGGGTTCTGCGGACACCCTGTGGGTTCCGCGAGCACCCCTCAGGGGTTCTGCGAGCACCCCTCAAGGGTTCCGCGAGCACCCCTCAAGGGTTCCGCTAGCACCCCTCAGGGGTTCCGCTAGCACCCCTCAGGGGTTCCGCGAGCACCCCTCAAGGGTTCCGCGAGCACCCCTCAGGGGTTCCGCGAGCACCCCTCAGGGGTTCCGCTAGCACCCCTCAGGGGTTCCGCGGCCACCAGGGGCGAGAGCTGGGATAATTCTCCCAGCTGTCCCAGACCTGGCGGTGTGGCAGAACCCCATAGCAGTGACCTGGCAGCTCGCAAGCTCAGCAGCAGCAGCAGCCGCCCGGTCACTGCTATCTTTCCTCTCCCTGCTTCTGCCCTCAACTTCAGGCTGACAGGAGGGAGATGAAGCATCAGCGCAGGCTCTCAGAAGCGGCACCCTTAAAGAGACAGTGTATATGTCTGTGTGAGTGAGGGGGAGAGAGAGTGTGTGTGTGAGGGGGGGGAGGGGGAGAGTGTGTGTGTGTGTCTGTGTGTGTGTGAGTGGGAGGGAGAGAGAGTGTGTGTCTCTGTGTGGGGTAGGGGGAGTGTGTTTGTGTGTGTGTGGGGGGGGGGGAGGGGGAGAAAGTGTGTGTCTGTCTGTGTGAGGTATGGGGAGAGAGTGTGTGTGTCTGTATGGGGAGGGGGAGAGAGAGATAGAGAGTGTGTGTGTGAGGGGAGAGTATGTGTATATGAGTGTGTGTGTGTGTGTGTGTGTGTGTGTGTGTGTGTGTGTGTGTGTGTGTGTGTGTGTGTGTGTGTGTGTGTGTGTGTGTGTGTGTGTGTGTGTGTGTGTGTGTGGAGGGGGAGTGCATGTGTGTGTGAGAGGCGGGAGTGTGTGTGTGTGTGAGTGTGTTTGTGTGTGTGTATAGAAGAGAGGGGGATAGAGAGGGGACAGTGAGCGTAAGGTAGAGTGTGGGGGTGAGGGAGCATAAGGGGGAGATTGTGAGTGGGGAGAGACATGACAGACGGAGGGTGAGATACAGGGAGGCGAGAAACAGGGGCGAGGGTTGGGGTTCCCCAGAATTTCACAATCGAATTCTGGGGTTCCCTAACAAAAAAAAAAGGTTGAAAACCACTGCACTAGACACTAGTGCTAGAATTACTCTGTGCAGTTTCTTCACTGCCTGCCCCCTAGTGGCCAAAAGCTCGATTTTGCTTCCTCACCAGAACTGATATTAGCCACACCAATAACAAGAGGAAACTGATTTTTGTTTCATATGAAATTGTTGGGGGGGGAAAAAAAAATATATATATATATGTGTTTTTATATATATATATATATATATGTTTTGCTACAAATGTGCAGGAATCCCATCTCTATATCTGTTTTCTAGTCAGAAACGTCAAAAATCCTTTAAAATGTGTCCCTGCTTCAGGTCCTACTTTCCAGTCTGCAGCTGGAACTGTGCAGAAAAGTCCAGCCACCTCAGTAGGAGGACACACAATGTATTGCAGACTGTTTCACCTTTGTGCCAGGAGCAGGAGAAGAAGGCGAAATATATGCGCCAGGGTAACCCTGGCTGCAGAAACAGATAGCAGGAATTTAAAGGGTAGGTAAAGGGAAAAGGACACTGCATGAGAGACAAATGGGACCAAGAGAGCAATATACAGTGGTGTATCAATGCTGTATCAACATAAACAGTGGTGGGATTCCCATAAGGCCGGGGCCTAGGGCGGCAAAATTTAGGGGCGGCAAAAATGTCCGCCCCCCATATACAGATGCCGCACTCTCTGGTCTACCGGGCCTCCCCCTTCTCCTTCCGAATCGCAGCGTCAAATTGTGCCGCGGAAGTCACCGACGTGACGGGAAATGGTGTCTCGTTGCAATGGCAACGTGACGTTGCATGACATGGCAACGCACCGCCGTGACGTCCCGTTGGGGACGTCCGTGGCGTCCTTTGACGCTACGATTCGGAAGGCGAAGGAGGGCGGCAGCAAGGAGGGCGGCTGCCACCGGCAAAGGCCTAGGGGCGGCGGATCTTCAAATCCGCCGCTGAACATACGGAAAGTGTGAATAGACGCTTGTACGACGCATTGTTCCATTTTCGGTTAGCGTCAGAGTATCCTGCATGTGACGCACATTGTTAGCCAGAAATGTTTACGCCACTTTACAATTGGCAGCTTTTATTTAAAAAAAAATAAAAT
>NC_134485.1:107881724-107909224 GCF_040206685.1 Ascaphus truei | reverse complement strand
CATCATGCTATTATTACGTGTCACTGTAAAGGGCATGCATGATATAACGCCAGTGTGCCAAAGAAATGAGATTTTGGGAGATGGTATCGCCATTATGTTCCCCAGCTGATGGAGCTACTTACTTGAAGAGTTGTATCAATTTCCCCATCTGTTGCTGCAATTGTTTTGCCTCTCCACTCTTTTGCCTCCAATTAAACCCTCCAGATCTGAGCTGACGTAAAACGTACTCTGTATTTTAACTCCAAACCCGCAGGTTTCTCCCCATTGGACGCGGGGCGTGAAAGGACGGGATAGTTAATCACTCACACGCTGCATGGCTTTAATAGAGCCTGCTTGATAAATAGACACTGCTGCCTCACTGTCCTTTCTGGTCCTTTCCTTTCTGTGCTCATACTAAATCATTTCGACTCCAACTATAGAGCAGCTTCTTCTTTCTTTCTTTTTTTTTTGGTGTTGCTCAGCTGACTCCTGACAACATGGATTTAATCTTCACCAGCTTTTCTTGTGTTTTGTTTGTCCATTAGGAAGGTTATTGCTTGCTCCTTAACGGCTTATTTACTGTTCCAGAGACATGATGACAGGAAGTCAGGAAGTACAAGGTTTGTGTCTTCGTGCACATGTCTGCTGATCTGTTTTAAGATTTCACCTGTCTGTTTCTGCCTGCAAAGTCACATATCCTGGGCGCTGTCACCTTTCTCGGCGCTGTCACCTTTCTCTGCAATGTCACCTTTCTCTGCAATGTGTCTAGAGCGCAGTGGCAACGAGAGGGTTAACTGCTCACATGAGAAATAGTCCACGGGCACAGGATACAGACCATAGTAATGTGAAACAGGTTTGCCATTGCAGACCAGCGATTGCACAGACGACTGGCGATGAAGACACTTACATGGTGAGTGCTGCACATCCTGTTACCACAGGATGGATTAGACCAGTGAGAAGCAGCTGTATGGCTTTCTCTTCCTCAATAACAAAACATCACAGAGCCTCACATACCCATAAATGTGTCAAATCCTACAGTTATATAGCATACCTATTTCTTATTGTTTCCTGCAAAAATACCTCCCGTGTGAATATGTGTTCTTCGCTTCTGGCCTCTTCTCTGCCACAAAAACCTCTTTGAAGCCAGCGTATTTTACCACTTTTGAAGTCCTTGTGTCTAGTACTTGTATGACCTTCCTAAGACCTACCACCTGTAGTGCCTATGCCACCGCTTAGGAACCACTGTATGCCTTTTAAGCACAGTACTGCTCAAAAGTATCCATGTTAGCAGTGGCCATGTACTTGATAAGTATTGGCACTTGAATTTCACAATGGTTTCCGTATGGAATACAGTATGTTGACGCTTTTAATAAATGAGAATAATAGTAATGAGGGTTGTTCCTTTAATTAAAAACTGCTTTTGTTTAACCCTTTGGATGCCCCATCATGTCGCTACCATGCCTTAGCGTCTGGCATTCCCTAGTTTTCTAGGGGAGAGCGTGTTCTGTTCCGGGATGCAATCTGGCAGGCCGAGGGACTCCTACTCTTCCTTTCAGTCACCTGTGATGCCAGGATCATGTGATCGCTCCCAAGGAGCGACCATGTCATTGTGAATTTCGGCAGGGGCCGTGGCACTCTGGTGCAACAGCCCTTCCGGCACTCAAAGGGTCAACGTATCAAAACATTGATTGGGTGCTGGGATGGCATATTGAAATATAATACTATAAAGTGATATTGGTCGGCGCTTTCACACAGCTTACCTCCTGGAATTGTGTGGAGAGATACGAAATATAATGACAAGGATTTTGCGTGGCTGATTTCTGAGTCAGTTTCTTCTGCCTGATCCAAGCCTCGGTGTGATTTAAGCTTGGTATATCACGACTTTTCCATTATTATGAGGTCTTACCAAAAATAATGGTCCAGTTTTAGTAGCAGAATCTACCGGACAAAATAGTCAGTTCAGAGAGTTGGGCAAATATATGGTTGGTTATGGATCATATGAAATAAATCCTCCAGTGGTTCCATCAACCAATCCCCAATATTGATCACTGGTGCAAAGTACTCTACAAAGCATACAGTATGTTCTAAATGACTCCCTTATCACCAATTTAATGGGGAAGGAGTGGCTCAGTGAGTAAAGACACTGACTGGCACTGAGTTTGATGCAGGGGAACCTGGCTCCTTGTGACGAATACTGTTTATAGCCATGTATATATTAGAACTGTGGAGTATGACAAAGGAACAAACACTGAAGGACAGAGAAAGGAATTAACAGGGACAGTAAATTAGACCTCACTGACTTCAAGGCAATCTCACCCTCTGGAAGTCAAACTTACTTACTGGAAGCCATCAATGGCACCATTGTATTCAATAGAGTTACATTCATCAGTGTTATTATTTTCCAGTTACACGTTGTCTTTATCCATAACTGCCAAGCTTCTAATTCTCATCATTTTTACAGTTACAGGCTGGCAACAAGGCATTTTCACAGCGAGGGAAATAAACGTAGTCGCCCAGCTATTGAGCAGAGGACGACCTTCATATTGAGAGAGGAGTTAGTGCATTGAACTCCTGTGTTACAGTACATCTCTTCTCTAAATCGCCCTGTGTGTGTGTGTCCTTTGGAAGAGCCTTGCGTGGCCTTAAAAGAGGCAGCGTGAGAAAATGGAGGAGGAGCAGCCTCACAGGAAATTGTTGAGTACTGTAGCTGTTTACTGGACTCTTCTCTTGGAACTAGTTGTTATTGGGCCACCAGCCAGCAAAAGGAATACACATTCTCAAAAGGCTGAGTATTTAATACTCATGAACCATTCAAGAGATTATGTGCAGCGAAGTCTGCAACATCTGGAAAAGTTAATAAAACCCTGAGCTGAATTAATCCACGCCAAACAGGCCAGGCTGTGTTTTGTTTAGTGGTCTCAATATGCCTCCCAATAGCCAACAAACAACCTGGATGGGGACTAAGAATTAAGCCCACATAAGGTAACAATATCGGGTGTTAAATATTTGTGATGCCATGTACTGTAAACAGTGGTTGAAGTGGCTTGAAAGGACATCATTAGATTATATATATATATATATATATATATATATATATATATATATATATATACACACACACACACACACACATCCGGCGATATATATATATATATATATATCCTGCTTTATGTAACATCGCCGGAAGAAGAGATCAGTGTATCTCGACCACATTTTAAGTTATGGTGGGTGAAAAAGGCAACAAAAATCCTCCACCGTTAGCATATAGCCAATGATTTATATAGCACCAACAGTGTACACAGTGATTTACAAAATGACAATACCGGGAAAATAAAGCACAAACGATGAAAATTTAAAGCAGTGAGAGAACCTGCCCTGAAGCGCTTACAATCTGTGGTATATTGAGAGATTTATAGACACAGAAGGAATAAACGTACATGTAATAAAAATTGTAAGCTAGGGAGGTCAAGTGCATCTGGAGTCAGTAGTATAGGTGCAAATGTAATGATTCTTCTTTTAAAATGCACATTTTCAGCTGGGCTCTATAAAAGGAAAGAGACGGTGCTTGACGCATATTGAGTGGACGAGCATACCATGGGGTGGAAGAGATGAGTGAGAAAGGTTTTAGACGTGACAGGGCTGTAGAAGCAAAAAGGTGCAAAGATGAGACAACCTTGGGTCAAGTGTAAAAGGTGAACAGAGGTGTAACGAGAGACGAGGGTTGAGATATATGGGGGTGTAAGAAGCCTTTAAAGAAAAGAGGATGAATTTGCAGTTAATATGGAGATTAATAGGAAGCCAGCAGAGAGATTTCAGGAGGTCAGAAGCAGTTACAAGTCATTTCAATCATTCTGAATCTGTTAAACATTGGGATCCCTTTGGACCTTATTCTACAACACAATTTTTTTTTTAAAAAACCCAGTAAAATAAAGAGTATTGGTTAACTAAACGCTCGCTAAAAAAAAAAAGCAGAACAGTGTGTAAATAAAAATGTAGCAGTGCTGTGGTTTGCAAATAAAAAAAGTCATCGTTTGTACTGCCTAGAACAATCGCATTTTGACCACATACATAAATAATGAGACCATAATTGAAAAATAAAGGCATAATCTAACCCTGCTCCACAGAGCGTATAATATATTTTTGAATTTTTTATTTCATACTCTGGGAAATAAAGTGACTTGCCCAAGTTAAAAAAAAAAAAAACACTTTCAATGATGTCTACTTCATAGGCCAGTGGCTGCCCTAAGCCTCTGGGATACTACTCCGGTTTGCATTTATAGCTTTTCTGCTTAGCTGGTAATTCTCAGTTAGGTTGGACATGGTTTACAGAGATACATTGCAATTCCCCAGGACTCTATACTCGCTAGGGTATTCCTAAAAATAGCTGTGAAAGTGCAGGTCCTCCCCACCATTAATTCCACAGCACCACCACTCATCGTACGCCACACCAAAGAGATGGGGCGGCGAGAGCCTCTATCATGCATTCCGGCCAAAAGGAAAACACAGTAGGGCCTTTGGAATTAGCACAAGCAGGTGTTATTCTGTGAGAGAGTAAAAAAGGTAACTGAGCAGTCACTGATTGCCCCAAGCAATACAAGTTATTTATTCTGGTTTTTCTTCACTCTCTCATTTCCCTGTGTAGTTGATTTGAAATATTAGATTTCATGAAAACAAATTTCGCTCGTTAACCCCTTAACCCAAGTGGGGCTTTGGTTTCACAATGCATCGCAGGGCCGCTGATGTGGCTGAAGGTGTGGGCCCCTTCATAGCATTGGATTGGAAAGTGAAAGCACTCAGCCATGTAGCACATTCTCCAGCAGGTGAACCAGTGGTTTCTTCACTGGTGAGTCGTTTTGCAAATTTAGACCAAAGGCCGCATGGGTTGTAAGCTCTTCGGGGCAGGGATTTAATTTTCTATTGTCTGATTTGGCTGCGCTTAATGTATTATTATAATTCCCTGTACTGTATTCTTTGTGAAGCGCTGAGTACACTTTTGGCGCTATATAAAGACATGCAATACAATATCATTAGGGCTATGTGTCATGGTGCAGGGAGACCCAGAAACACAGTTCTAACTCATCTCCATAAATTAATACCCCCTTCACCCCCCCACCCCCCAGAATTTCCCAGACCTTGCCCCATAAGTTATAACCACCACCCCCAATGCCACGGACCCCACCCCTCATGTCACAGACCCTGCACCATGTATCATAACCCCAGCCCCCAATGCCACAAAGACTGTCTGTGATGTCAAAGACCTTGGCGCACGCTCCCCTTCTCCCTCTACAGGCACGCGCCCTCTCCCCTGAGGTGGGGAGCGGGTCTCATGCAGATCACACGCCAATGTCACGCTGCAGAGTGGGGGACCTCTTTACAGCTGTGCTAGAGATGTGCAACACGCGCAACATCCAAAAAAATAGCAAAATGGCCAAGCTCGCCCCCAAAAATATTGCATCCATCTTCAAAAGTCAATGTGCAAGTCAGATGACCCTAAATTGAGGTCAAACTGCCATTTATGCAAAATGATGGCTAAAAATGAGAAAATTTCCCATTTGCACATCTTCAAATATATCACGTCAATTAACGTCAATAGGGATTTTCAGGCAAAAACGAACCAAAGTGGAAGTTCAAAATGGAGCTCTTCCCAAGTCCACTGCGGCCTGAGGTTACCATGACCAACAATGATTGAGGTTTAAATAAAAAGTGCCTGATATGCACATTATATGAACAAGATACTAGCATTATACGAGTTAAACTCACAAAGGATTCTGGGGGGATTGCTGCTTTAAGGCAAAACAAATGCTTTTTGGGGGGGGGGGGGCACTTTCAAAAAGATTGGGAACCATTGCAACGGAACAAAGAGACACGTGTTTAAAATACCTCTATTACAGTTCATTTAGCAGATGTTTTACCTTTTCCCTTCAAAAAGGACATTTGTGTCTCTTGATAAATAGGCATCAAAAAAATTGAAGAGTGCTAAAGGTAGATAAAGACAAGAAAAACAGGGGCGCAGACACGGAGAGAAAGTGACAGAGCGAGCAGCTCATCGAGAGGCTGGAAGAAGGCACGTGCGCCAGTCTTCTTCACATCTATTTAGAGACAAGGTTTGCCAGAATAAAAGATAGAAACTGATCCGTGCTATTAATAGGTTTCTGTATGCTTCTCTCTCAGCTGCCGGGGTGAGCTGGATGCGGTAATTCCATAATTGGGAGCGTTGGGTGACACCTTGTTGGTGTTTCTTTGTCCCTGGTTCTTTGGATAAATATCACTGACACATGCCACCCTGATCCACATGTTTAGTGCACCATCATGTATACACCTGATATAATGGATCTTATAAAATATTCAACGTTTCGGGTCTCCAGTGGGACCTTCATTGGCATAGTTCCCATTTATATGACAGGTGTCCCGCTGGGGATCGAAACATTGAACATTCTGAAAAATGGATTACGTCTGTGACATGGCTTCGTTTAATATCTTTGTCAACCTTTAACATTCCTCTTTATAAAAGCTGTGGAAGATTCAGAAGTACAGGAAATAGTGTTTGCAGACAGAGACCCATTATCACAGCATTGAATACAAGTAATGCAATAAGACCACCTGGCATTGAAGAGGTTAACCATGGCCAACTCAGTTGCTGCATTATAGATTTAAGCCTTGTCCATTACCATCACAGAATCTTCCCTCGTAGCAGTATGTGACTGCCTCTTTTCTTGTTCAGAGCCTCGGTCTCTCTTTCCCATCACATACAGAATTAAAATAGGGAGGCTGGCAGGCTCGCCACATGAAACTGTGCTTATTGCTTAGCCTCGAGTGGTGAATATTCATACTTCTTCTTGTTTGCAGAGACCAGGAAATTGCCAGCATGTCTTCATCCTCATCTTCAGCCCTTGTCGATCCTCTGCTGGATGAAGCCCTCCCCAATGATCTTCCAGGTTTTGCAGTTACAAGCCTCTCTACTCCACGTTGCTGCAACACATTTTCTGATTTCATCCTCCCATCTTACTTTTGGTCTTTTAATCGCTCTTGGAATCGAGTCGAGTACCATCCTTGTTCAACGATGGTCATTTCTTTTCATGATATGTCCGGCTCACTGCCATTTGAAATTTTTTCACCATTGTGATGATGTCACAGACTTTAGTTTGGTTTCAAACCCATTTATTATCTTTCCTGTCTCTACGGGTAATACCCAACATACAGTACATCTCTCCATACTTCTTTGTGTTGTTTGAAGCTTCTGAATTATCTTCACATTTAGAGACAGGTTTCACATCCATACGTGAGCACGGACAGAATACACTGGTCGAAAACCTTCTTTTTGAGGAAGTGTGGAAGGATCGCTTTAAATATTGTCTTATTTCTTCCAAAAGCCCTACATCCCATCCTCATTCTCTTACTGATTTCATTTGAAAGGTTCCCATGCATTGTTATTTGCCAGCCAAGGCAGACATTGTCTTTGACTTTTTCTAGTTCTATTCCATTTATTTCAATCTACGCACACTTGACACATTTGTTGAACATCACTTTGGTCTGGCTGATATTCATACGGAGGCCCGCATTCTTAATTGCTTCGGCAAGTTCTCCAATTTGGTGCTGGGGATCCTCTGGACTTGTGGCAAAAATAACAATGTCAACAGCAAATCGTAGCTGATTGAAATATTCACCGTTTCGTTTGATTCCTTTTTCTTCTCAATCTAATATCTTGAACAATTCTTCAAGTGTTGCAGTGAAAGGCTTTGGTGACATGGTGTCTCCATGCCGCACTCCCTTGGTGATCCTGATCTTGCTTGTATCTTCATGTAATCTAATTGTTTATGTGGCATTCTCATAAATGTTCTCTATAATATCAATGTGCGTTTCTTCAACATTTTGTCTTCTTAATGCATGTAGCACTGATGAGGTGTAGACAGAATGAAATGCTTTTTTCGTAACCTACGCATCCTTAGTTGAGTTGTAGATCGTATTTATCTTCGGGAAATCCCTTCTTGTGAGACTTGGATGTGGTCCATTGTGTTGTATCTACTGCAAAATCCTGCTTGTTCTACAAAGACCAGGGTCTGTTGTAGCCGATCAGTGAGTATCTTTGTAAAAACATTGTGCGTGATTGGAGGTGGACTGATTGGTCTGTAGTTCTTGAAATCTTCTTTGTCTCCTTTCTTGTGGATGAGGATACCTATGGCATTACTAGAGATGGGCAAACCAGTCCAGAGTGTTTAGACCAAATCCACCCCTCCGCCCACCAAAATCCATTTGAGGATTGGATACAAAAAAATCCAAGTGGATGCATTGAAATCCACCATTGAATACAATCCAGACGGATTTTTAAGAATCCAAAATGTGTGGCCGGATTGAGAAAGAGAGAGAAAGATAAACCACTATACCATTCCAGTCAATAGATGCCTTAGGCTTATCAACTTTATATAGTTGGTATGGCAATCCTTTTAGGAAATGTGGGATGGACTAATTTAAATATAGCATATCTCCTAGCTCCCATCTCTCTCTCTTCCCATTCTTCACAGATCTTAATTGTTTTGCCACTTCTTCCCTATGGACGCATGGTACATCATTGGTGGTTTCTACTTGCTTGTCCTCTGCTGGATTATGTCCTATGTTATCTGTGTTCATGTACAATTTCAAATTGAAGTCCTCAACTCTCTTGCATTTTGGGATTGCTTCATTTCTTGTGGTCTCCTCATTAATTGTTTTATTTAATCAAATATTTTCTTATCTTGTTTTTTGTTAGCGATCCCTCCAGTTTTTTTCTGCGCTTTCAACTAGCATCTTCATAAGCGACTTCCTAATCATTTGTTAAAGTGTCCCCATGCATTTTGAGCAAGCGGACGCAATTTTTCAGTTGTAGTTTAAATTCTAGCTGTTATTCTTGAGGTTATTGATGTTGATTGTTTTTGTCTACTCTTTAATCAGTTCCCAACGTCGCATTCAGATGTGATCTTCAGCGAACCAATCGGTGATCACTCCTTGTGCGAAAATGATTAAGGACTGTGCTGTCTCCAATCATGTATTTCTTGTTAGTTAGGACAGGGGCGCGCAAACTTTTTTTGCGGTGCCACACCTGCCTTACCTCCTCCATTGGCCGCCCCCCTCCTTACCTCGTGCGGCGTCATTGTGTGACGTCACGTCATGAGACCCGTGGCATAATTTGACGCCACGTTACCAGGGCAATCGTGACGTCACATGACCCCGCGGCGTCATCTGACGCCACATTGCCGTGGTCACGCGTCCTCAAGCTGGCTGAATCCCGGTAAGTAGAGTTTGCAGAGGAGCGCGGGACCTCTGCAACCTCCCGCGCCCCACAAAAAAAATCTCGCGCCCCCCAGTTTGCGCACCGCTGAGTTAGGATATAGTCAATTTCATTTTTTTACTCCATTGTGTCTATTTCATGTCCATTTTCTATTTGGATTCTTCTTGAAGAATGAACTCATGATGTAGACGTTTTCACATTCTGCAAATTCTACCAATCTGTCTCCACGTTCATTCCTGCTACCGTAACATACTGTAGCCCCCACCCCACCCCCTTTGGGGACTTCTAGTTGGTATAAGGGGTTAACACCATTAATTGTGTAACTGTGTGGGGTCACTCAGATTACTCCCCTCCCTATCATGTGATGCAGGATGACTATGCAGAAAGGGATGGCCACTCGTTTGTATATCTTGTGACCAGTGACGTCACTATAGGGAGATAGAAGGGTGTATATATAGCTCCACCAAATGTTCTAGAAACAGAGTTCTGTAAATATGTTTGTGTGTCTGGTTATGTGTATTATGTGTATTAAGGATGTCCTGTCACCATTTATTGTTTTCAGTTAAGGAATGTGCCCTATATAGTTAGAACCCTTAGTAATGGCCCAAGATTGTACTCGGCCAGAAGAGGAGTAAGCATGTGCTAAGCAGGGAGTTCTCAGAGTAGAAACTCCAGAGCATAATAAGATCGGCCCCAACAAGTATAGACTTAGGCCTGGGACCCGCTGCGCTCGTTGGCGCGGGCGGCAATGTAGCGAGTTCCCCACCAGCAGGGGAATCCTTGCGAGCCGGTCCCGGTCCCCACTGGCTGCACAGCTGATCACACGCTGTGGCGCGTCAGCCGCTAGGAGACACCACAGAATGGTGTTTCTTAGCGTTGACGCGTCATGTGGTGTGGCTGTGAGCCAATGGGGAGGGGAGGCTGCGGGAGGAGGAGAGGCTTCGGGGAGCGGGGAGGAGTGTGGAGTGAAAGCAGCGTGAGTGCCTGTCTGTGTGTGTGTCTGAGTGCGTGAGTGCCTGCCTGTGTGTGTGTGTGTATGTGTGTGTGTGTGTGTCTGTGTGTGTGTATGTGTGTGCCTGTCTGCGTGCGTGCCTGTCTCTGTCTGTGTGTGTGTGTGTGTGTGTATGTATGTATGTATGAGTGCCTGCGTGTGTGTGTTTTTTTTACTTACCTGCAGCCCGTGGAGGGAGGGGGGGAAAGAGTAGCTGGTCCCTCCGCTCAAGCCACGCCTCCCCCTCCCTGTCAATCCTCCCACTCCCGCCCACCTCCCGCTCCGGCCCCTCACGTCATGGCCGCGCCCCCTCACGTCATGGCCGCGCCCCCCCCCCCCCATCCCGTTTGGCCACGCCCCCCCGCTCCGAGAAAAGTATCCTGTAGACCGCAGATCGCGGTACAGCGAGTTGCACGCGCCGCCGGCAAGCAAGCCAGCCGTGCGGACGCGTGCAACGGGACCTTAGCCTAAGGGGGTTATGCACTAAGCAGTGATAAATGCTTTTAAGTGAGATAAAAAGCCATTATAGTGTGATACTGCCTTCTGTGAGATTCACAAAGCAGTGATAAGTGCTTTTAAGTAGCCATTATAGCAGGTTACTGCACTGTTATCACTGCTTTGTGAATCTCACAGCAGGCAGTATCACGCTATAAAGGCAGTTATCTCACTTAAAAGCACTTATCACTGCTTTGTACATAACACCCAGAAAACCCACTTATCACTGCTTAGTGCATAACCCCCTAAGAAGGCTGTGCACCAAAATGAGATAGTGATCCCAGAGAATAGTGTGTGTGTGTCCCAACAAGGGTCCACCTGAGATAGGGCATTATTAAAGCTATTCAGGAGATTGCTAATCTAATCAATACTAAGGGAAACAAGCAAAAGTACCTCCCCAGCGTACTACGAGTGAGAGCTACCAGGGGAAGAAGCACAGAGTAATCATATTGTTTGACACCAGTTAATGTCTGAAGTGAAGTCTGTCTGCCACATGGCGAGCATTATGAATGGCTGTGAATAAAGCTCTTGTTTTGTACTGTTAAAGTTCCTTGCGCCCCTCATTATTCTATCTGCATATGCATGGCCAGCCTGCACGGACCAAGCACCCTGATAAGATATGATACGGAGCACAGCCATGTGTGTATATATATATATATATATATATATATATATATATATATATATATATATATCCAACTGGATGCAAACTCCTTCAGAGCCAGGGAAGGAGGGTTTCAATATTTACCAACTGTTGCTTCATCCTTCTGATGGGTACTAATCTTTACATTGAAATCTCCCATAACGATATTGAGGTGACACTTTCCTTTGTAGTTAACTTGGTTTATTTCATGGTAGAAGTCTTCCACTTCATTGTCTGTGTGACCTGATGTTGGAGTATTCACTTGGATTATTTGAAGCCTGTTTCTCATTGTCAATTGAATGACGATTCTGACTGCTCTTTCGGATGAACTTTCATAAGGTCATCTTCTAACTTCTAACATCTTCTAACTTCTAACATCTTCTAACTTCTAACATCTTCTAACTTTACTAAGGTCAATAATATCCCATTTAATCTTTTCAATTTCGTCTTCTAGTTCTTGCAGTGCTGCTTCACTGGAGACAGTCCGGCAGTTGTAGGTAGACAGATTTAGGTTTGAGTTAAACCTATTGATTAACCTCAGGGGATTCTTAACACCCTCTTGATTTAGCCTTCTTCCTGAATGCTGCCACGGTCTAAGACATTTGGTCGCCGCTATTTTGCCATTGGCATTTAGCCGCCACTCACCTCGCCGCAGGGACATCTCGCCGCCGCCTGTTTCAACCCCAAGGTAAGCCCCTAACCTTACCCTAAAACGTCCTAATCAATACTCCTAATACTGACGCTACCCCTTACCCTAAAAACCTTAACCCCTTACCCTAAAACCCTTTACTCTAAGCCCCTACCCTAAAAATCTTATCCTAAACCCCTTACCCTAATCCCGTACGTTAAAAATCCAACCTCTTAACCTAAAACCCCTGTCCTTAACCCCCTACCCTAACTGCTAAAACCCCTTAAGTTAACTTACTTTACTGGCAAAATGGCGAGTCTCCAGTGGCGGAGCGGCTGTGGTGAATGGTTCCTCTGTGGCCAAACGCCGGAGGTGGATGGGTCACGGTGAGAGGGCCGCAACCAAATATCTGATTGTGTGCTGCCAAGCCCGGTGACATTCCAGCCTCTGGTGAATGAGGGCTCGTGCTTTTTGGTGTGATCCACATTTAGGGATTGAGGCCTTACTTGCCATGCCGGCCTCACTTGCATGGTGGCAAGTACTTGTCCCACTGTAGCCTGATATATTGTTCAAGCTTTCATAGTATGGTTAAACATTACCAGCGCAAGTGTCACTATACATCTTCCTGAAAACCCGTTGCCACCTTCCCTCCACTTTGAGGCAGTGAGATAAGGATTTGAGGGAATTTTCAGTATTCTCTCTGATATTCAGAGCGAATTGGCAATGCTGATCTAATTACATAGTGTGTCTTATCCAGTGGCACAATGCCACTCGGCAATCAGTGACACACACATACTGACATGCTGCCACCCAAATACCATTAACACTTTTCAACCCCTCAGCAGTCAAGAGATTAACACATTAACATATCCATCCATGGCCAACTAGTTAAGGCACAGTTTATCGAGTAGGAGAACCACTTCTGACTACCAGTGCCAGCTCAATCACACCTTCATCTGCCTGGGCCTCGGGCAGCAAGAAATGAGATTGTAAAATCCTCAAATCAGAGAGATGAGTGCCTGTAAATGTCTACAATTCTCTGAATAATGCATTTCTACAGCAAAATCTATCTAAAAATAATAATTTACAAAAATGTTATATATATATATATATATATATATATATATATATATATATATATACACACATTTACAGTAATAACCACATCTCCCTCTCCATCTATCATATGTATCTGTCTCTTTTCTTCCTGCTTGTCTCACGCTGCCCCTATCTCTTTGAGACCTACAGGACTTTCAGAGCGGTAATGGTCTCAGCTTAGGCTTTAGGTTCCCTCTGCTCCGGAGGCAGTGCTGCAGTATGATCAGAGGGTAGACACAGGCAGCCGACAAGCAGCACAGGTCAGAGAAGAAAATAAGAAATAGAGACACCTACTGTATATATATTATCCTCAATTATTAAAAGCAGATCGCTGGAGATGTGAGGCCGCTGCACGGCTGCAGTCCCAGCTCTGCTCTTGCAAGGGCCTTTGAAATTCTAATGTTCTGGCAGCTCAGCTAGAAAAACACTGGTGTAGGAAACAAATGAGAGAGAACAGACCCATATTGTACTGGGCTCTACAGTCCCCTGACTAAGACAGTTCAGAGGTCACAGCGCCTGTCACAACTGCATTAGAACAGTCTATATCCAATTTAAAATGCATTGGGACACATTGGAATGCCTGTTAGAGATCATTACGTTTGCCTGTGCCTAGAAGTACCACTGGTATAGCACTTCCCAATAACCAACATTTATTTGTTAGGTTACATTCCAATCTCCTGTTCACACTCTTTCTGATCACTTTATCTCCCTGTAATTCATCTTATCCACCTGTAATTAGATTAGAATCGTGGCACGGGTCTTTTTCCTTTTCACTTTGCAGACTGCCATGCAGACAAGAGTACCAGAAACGGTAGTCTATCCCAGAGGTGGCTGCATTAATATCTCTGAAGTATAACTGTAAAAGGCTTGGCAAATAAGATGCAGCATATACAGTTGCGTGAAAAAGAAAGTATACCCTCTTTGAATTCTATGGTTTTACATATCAGGACATAATAACAATCATCTGTTCCTTAGCAGGTCTTAAAATTAGGTAAATGCAACCTCAGCTGAACAACAACACATGACATATTACACCGTGTCATGATTTATTTAACAAAAATAAACGCAAAATGGAGAAGCCATGTGTGAAAAACTAAGTACACCTTATAATGCAATAGCTTGTAGAACCACCTTTAGCAGCAATAACTTGAAGTAATCATTTTCTGTATGACTTTATCAGTCTCTCACACTCACATCGTTGTGGAGAAATTTTGGCCCACTCTTCTTTACAACGTTGCTTCAGTTCATTGAGGTTTGCGGGCATTTGTTTATGCACAGCTCTCTTAAGGTCCCGCCACAGCATTTCAATCGGGTTGAGGTCTGGACTTTGACTGGGCCATTGCAACACCTTGATTCTTTTGTTTTTCAGCCATTCTGTTGTAGATTTGCTGGTGTGCTTGGGATCATTGTCCTGTTGCATGACCCAATTTCGGCCAAGCTTTAGCTGTCGGACAGATGGCCTCACATTTGACTCTAGAATACTTTGGTATACAGAGGAGTTCATGGTCGACTCAATGACTGCAAGGTTCCCAGGTCCTGTGCCTGCAAAAACAAGCCCAAATCATCACCCCTCCACCACCGTGCTTGACAGTTGGTATGAGGTGTTTGTGCTGATATGCTGTGTTTGGTTTTTGCCAAACGTGGCGCTGTGCATTTTTCTCCACTTTGGTCTTGTCTGTCCAAAGGACATTGTTCCAGAAGTCTTGTGGTTTGTTCAGATGCAACTTTGCAAACCTAAGCCGTGCTGCCATGTTCTTTTTAGAGAGAAGAGGCTTTCTCCTGGCAACCCTTCCAAACAAACCATACTTATTCAGTCTTTTTCTAAGTGTACTGTCATGAACTTTAACATTTAACATGCTAACTGAGGCCTGTAGAGTCTGAGATGTAACTGAGATATAACTCTCGGTTATTTTGTAATTTCTCTGAGCATTGCACGGTCTGACCTTGGGGTAAATTTGCTGGGATGGCCACTCCTGGGAAGATTGGCAACTGTCTTGAATGTTTTCCACTTTTGAATATTTTTTCTCACTGTAGAATGATGGACTTTAAATTGTTTGGAAATTGCCTTATAACCCTTCCCAGATTGATGGGCAGCAACAAGTGCTTCTCTAAGATCATTGCTGATGTCTTTCCTCCTTGGCATTGTGTTAACACACACCTGAATGCTCCAAAACTTCGGCTTTTATAGAGGTGGTCACACTTACTGATGATCAATTAATTAAGGGCATTTGATTAGCAGCACCTGTCTGCTACTTAGCATCTTAATTAATATGGAAGCAGTAAGGGTGTACTTAGTTTTTCACACATACCTTGTCCATTTTGGCTTTATTTTTGTTAAATAAATCATGACACGGTGTAATATGCCATGTGTTGTTGTTCATCTGAGGTTGTATTTACCTAATTTTTAGACCTGCTAAGGAACAGATATGTCCTGATATGTAAAACCATGGAATTCAAAGATTGTGTACTTTCTTTTTCACATGACTGTATATATATAACCAACCTCACACTGATGAGACCCATTAAGGTCGAAACAGCTGTCTTTGGGTGGGTTTACAGGCTATACTCAAAAGCTTTGAAATGCAGCAAGCATAAGCTTATAGGGGACCATGTTATATGGTTTTGAAGCAAAAGGTGGCACTGTGTGCTCATTTGCATGCCATTTCCCAGAATCCCTTGCTGCAGTAGAAGCACTGTGTGTTGGGTGATAATGGTGAACGGCAGGGTTGCAGACCTGTCTAAGACATGCAAATGAGCACACAGTAATATTTCCATTTGCTATATATGGTTGTGTGTGTGTGTGTGTGCGTGCGTGCGTGCGTGCGTGCGTGTGTGTGTGTGTGTGTGTGACATAACGTGAATCCCTGCCTGCGCTTCTCCTTTTGGGATAGTAATAAATTGAGAATATATGGTGTACAAATCTATAAGACAAAGGAGACTTTTGGATTACATACTTGGATCAAATAATGCCAAGCCTGCTAACCACGTCAAGGTAAGTCTCTATATAGCAGGTCCCTACGCTAAATGCATACTAATGTGGTGTGAAATAAACCCAGAAGGGGTTAATATATCCAAGCATATATATACCATACACGTTATGGTGGGTGAAAAAGGCGACAAAAAACCTCCACCGTTAGCATACAGCTATTACTTGTGAGCACATTCATGTCTTAGATATAGTAGTGCTTTCTGTTTCATGGCTTAAAACTCGATTGTAACGCAAAGTTGTCTGGATTGCTAGTTGCCGTGCACTCGGGTCAGAGGATTATAGAAGACAAAAGGGGAAAGAACACGCTATTTTAAAACCGCGGTCACGTGACAGAGCTGGTTCAATTACTTGTCACATGATGTTAGGGGATGCACGGTCCTGTGCGAACATGATCAAGCGACACTTTGATCATGACATGCTTGGTGACCATGCTGTGACTTGTCTCTATAATACGTATTAAGGCATTTGAGTGTGGCGTGTAAGAAGATGAATCCGAGAAGTACTGAAGACGCTAAGCCAGAGGATAGCAATAACGTTACGTCAGGGAGTGGCACCATCTTCAACACCATAATTCAACCATGAATGGTACTGCCATCAACTGCAGAGAACAGTCCTGTAACTACAACACGAACTACAGTCTTGCCGTGCGCAGAGATCCCTAGCTCCAGAGCTGACGTTACATTGTCCTGCGACTGCCCCTGCAGAAATTTGGGGGAGCTCTACCCCAATGCCCCCTCCATAGTAAGCCGATGAACGTGAACCCCCCCCCCCCCCCGCAAAAAATGAATGTGTTATTTGATGCCTATTTAACCTTTTCATTGCAAGAGGGGCTAGCAACACATTGCAAAACAATGGTGGCTGTTCATTACATGGTGCCAAGCGGGGAAAACTGTCTTATGGAAACCCCCACTGCCTTCAATGAGAGATAGCGTGCGACAGTGCCACAATCAGCTTTATCACAGTTCAACGAATAACACCCAATGTGGGGCAGCCCCCTCTGGCAGTGCAAGGGTTAACATCCGTGCATATTAGTGAAGCTGTGGTATTTTGTTAGTACACACATCTCTGTGTGACTTATTTTGAGTAGCATGTAACAGTCATGCTCCCATCTCCCGTCTGATTTGCCTCCCATCTCTCTTTGATTCACCCACTCTCTAATTTGCTTAGACCGACCCACTGTGCTCTGCGTTCACGACTTTCTCCATATTTCTTGACATCAGTGCCAGTGATCTACAAATATTAAAGGGCTTTAGCAGGCTCTACTCCCCTTTTTTCTACTAGTATCAAATGTTTACTTATAACTAGGGTTAGGGAAAGGAACATAAAGAGTCTGTCAACTAAGGGGCATCATGGATAGCGGATTGGTCAAATTCCTTCCTTGTCGAACTCTAAGGCCGGAAACGGATCATCTATATTAAAGCTGCAGACCAAGCAATATTCTACGTGTTTTTTTTTTTTAAATAAAACAGTTCTGTACTATGAGAAAATACTTGTAGCATTTTTTTTAAAAACAACTCTGAATTATATTTTTAGTGTATTATAACTTAACAAGCATTTGTTGTTTCTATATCAACCATTTACAAAGTCACATCCCCTTGCTCTTCTGAGACAGGCTCTGGCACACCCCTTTTTGAGCCCTGCCCTCTCTCTGGCAGTGCACCAATTGTATCTAGTGGCTGCCTGGTCACATGATCTTCCCCACAGAACTTTGCATCTTGGGTCCTCTTCTGCTGCACTGACAGCCATTTAGTGAACCCCCAAGCCGAATCTTCGCTGATCGATCACAGGAGAACGGATCGATCTGCAACTTAGCCAATTACTTATTGTGTGGATTGTATTGATGCACATATTATAAGGGGGAAATAAAATAAAATAAATAAACGGCAGCTTGGACTGCTGCTTAACTTTTGGGTCAGAGAGGAGGAATACATTTCTGTTTCTGTTTTGTTTTCCTGGCTTTCCTCCTTCCACATCCTGACTCCGCTCTGCTGCCAAAATGTACATACTTTCTCAAATAAGAAAGATGCTCCCAGAGAAAAACAGGACAAAGTGTTGCTTTAAAAAAAAAAGATATAAGCAGAACAGTAAATGAGTTACATGGTTTTTCACCTCACTCAGCCATTTAGTGAAACCCTGAGCCAAATCTTCGCCGATCGATCACAGAATGGATCGATCGACAACTTAGCTGATTACTTATTGTGTGGATTGTATTGATGCACATATTAAAGGGGGAAAAATAAATTGAAAAAAAAAAAAAAAAAACAACAGCAGCTTCAACTGTTGCTTTAAAGCTGCAGTTCAGTCTTTTTTTTTTTTTTTTTTTACATTTATTTTTTTACTTCAATAGTTTTATGTGTGCAATCTCTAATTAGCTAAAGAACAGTATAGCTGCAGGTCAATTCGTTCTCCATGTATTGATAGGTCGAAATTTGGTGACATATTAAAAGCTGGGATTTGTTTATAATCTGCTTGACTGGCAGTGGAAGCTCATGAATATTCATGAGCACTCCTGCACTGAGATGTGCTAGAGGGAGGGCAGGGCTGACAAAGGGGTGTGTCAGAGCTTGTGACAGGACATGAAGGGGCAGTGCCTTAGCAAATGGCTGTTAAAATAGAATACAAGAAAATTGGTCTTTCAAAGTTGTTTTTTTAAAAACAGAAAATGCTAAAAGTATTTTTTCTTACTACAGAACTGATTTATTAAAAAAAAACACACATGCAGGATATTGACTGAACTGCAGCTTTAAGCAGCAGTTCAAGCAATATCCTACATGGGTGTTTTTTTCTCTCCATAAATCAGTTCTGTACTATGAGAAAATACTTGTAGCATTTAAAATTTAAAAAAAATGTTTTAAAGACATTATTAATGTTTCTAATATAGGAAGCATTTCCAAAGTGACAGCCCCCTTCCCCTTCTGATAGGCTCTGGCTCTTGAACCCCGCCCTCTCTCTAGCAGTGCACCAATTGTATCTAGTAACTGCCCACAATGCTGTGCAAAACTGAATTAGATAGCCCAGAGCAAGCGATTGATTACAGGAGAACAGATCGATCTGCAGCTTAAGCTAATCACTTATCAGTGTGCAGATTGTATTGATGCACATATTGAATGGAAAAAATATATATATTTTTTTTTAAAAACGGCAGCTTGAAAGTATTCTGCATTACCCACATTTGATGCATGATGACTGAAGGGGATAGATTGTTTCTTACCACATGACAAGGAGCGGCTCAGTGAGTAAAAGACACTGAGTGGCACTGAGAGTTTGAAGCAGGGGAGCCTGGTTCAATTCCCAGTGTTGGCTCCTTGTGACCTTGGGCAAGTCACTTTATCTCCCTGTGCCTCAGGCACCAAAAACATTGATTGATGTCCACATTGATTGTCCACGGGGCAGGGACCTGTGCCTGCAAAATGTCTCTGTAAAGCGCTACGTAAAACTAGCAGTGCTATACAAAAAAAGCTATTATTATTATTATTATCTAGTTCCACATCCTCATTATTGTCAACATCCTGTTCTGTTTTAGATTCTTGAACTCTTGAGGGTCTCTGAGCAAATCGAATGTATATCATATCACCTACAGTAGCCCTTGTTCACCTCACCATGTAACTATTCTGTCCTTCACAAAGTAGGAGTGTGTCACTGACACGTACACTCATTTTTGGGGCCCAGATTCAAGTGCAGTAGATAAAACAGTGTCACCAACACTACTTCTGCATTGCAAAGTGGTCACTTTGGTTGAGTTTCCCATTTGTCAATGACGCCGTGTCCTCCTGCAGGTTGCTTTATTTCAAGTACAGAACCCTGCTAGCCGTATTAGTACGAGAGAACATCAGCTGATGTTGACGTTGTAAGATATTCTTCACGGGTTTGTGAGTTCCATTTGCCACAACTTTCATGTTAAGGTGCACAGCAGAGTGGCTATTCTATAAATGTGACCATTTTGTTCCAGTGTAACATCCGTGCTCCAAGACCAGGTGAGATTTTCAAAATAGCAGCACGTCATTCGCGTAGAGTGTGACTCACGCTGACACATACTGTATTTTGATGTAGCAGCCCAATCCTCTGCACTAATATGGAAGCTGATATCTTCCCAGCCACATGCTAATCCTAACGCTTGGTATCAACGATGGTCGTGTGTAGCATGCGGTATAAAATCAGTGTGCTTCTTTGAGGGTTGCATTGAGTTGTGTGTGCTCAGTACAGCATTGCCATGCCCAGTTACAGCCACGCACTGCTAGCTGTATTGTGTAGCTATACTGCAAACTTCACAAATGTTTCACAGGTTTCACACAGACAACATTGTATGGAAGCTTCTATTGTGAACATTTTCCTGTCGTTAATTTGCTGAGCTTCCTGACATCAAAAGTGTGCATATATATATCATGGCAGCACCTTTTATGCATTTATGCAGCCACTGAGCCCTTTCATCATTGTCCCAATGATATTTAGAAGTCAAGCGTTTCAATAGGAATATGAAGCATTTCCAATTATTATTCCAAATTAAAAATGACCAGCCTGACACATGTGTACCTTCTCAGTGTAGCCAGGGTCCCTCTGGTCCCCCTGTCTGCAGGTTTCTTTCCCCCTTGTGTGTGTTCTGCTGCGAGGGGCGAGCGCGTTCCCGGGGGCTCCCGGTGGCAGCTGCGGCAGGACGCCGCCCTGTTTAATGTGTTCGCGCATGTGCGGAGGCTTGCGCGTAAGCAGAGCAATCGCGGCGGCCATGTTGAGGTTGGCGCGGGAGTTCGCGCCTGTGCCGTGCAATGCACAGAGGTTGGCAAGCATAGAGGTGGCCATTACATGTGTGCAAGAGCTCTTGGAAGTTGCGCATGCTCAGTTAAGAGTAGCGGCGGCCATTACAGCTTCAGACATGCGCAGTAAAGATCGCGCACGCGGTCCCCATAGGAAAGAGCTGTACCAAGAACTACAATTCCCAGCAGCCTCTGGGGACTGCACTTTCACCCTGGTCACAGGCAGCATTGAAGCCAATAGAGCTGGCAGCTTCTCATGGTGCAAAGTTGCAACAATGTTGTGTGCAGACAGGGTTTTGTCAGTTGGGTCCAGGAAGAGATTGGGGAAGGTAGTGTACACAGCTGCAGTGCTCTGCTGTACTAGGCCCCAGACACCCCAGGCCAAGGTAGGCCCCACTCCCCACTAGGTTAGTGGGTAAGTTCATAGGGAAGGCCCCTTAGGTAGGGACCCTGCCCTCATCTGAGTCTTGTCAGTGACACAGCTGCAGTGCTGTGGGCTCTGACAAGAAGAGACAGTGTGGCTTGCAGTGCAGCCACAGCAGTTTGGCAGTTTCAGGAAAGGCCCCTTTCAGTGCAAGGGGGGGTTGCTTTCTATAGTATCCAGTTCTATGTGATATCACCGGTGCCAGTTGCACTCAGTGATCGCGACCTGCGTCTGGGCTCAGACAGGCTCTACTACAAGAGACTTTCCAAAGGTGGATCACTCCATGCGGGAGTCACCCACCGCCAGGCAGAGTTGCAGGACGTCACAGAGGAGATCACAGAGCGGCGGATCCTTTGTGAAGAATCTGCAGCCCCAGGTGCTGGAGCACTGGGCAGGTACAGTCAGTCATCAAGTGCACCAACTTTACCAACAGTCACTCACTTGGGGTATTGTGGGACATTTGGGACTATTGATATAACGTGTGGGGTGCAAAGCCCTGCGTGGTGACCGGATAGTTGTGCCTATTAGTGTTATAGAGGGACACTGTCAATGTCATATTGTTGAAGTATGTTATGTTGTGTTATTTGCCATATAGTAAACCCTTTTAGCCATAACCTTTGGTGTGGGCTGGTTACTTTATGGATGTTCCTATGTGAGGGCCACTCTACACTCCTAGAATCTCACATAGGTGGAGGCGCTCACAAGAAACGTTCCAGAGATTCACCCCAGGCTCTCACTAGCGGAGGCTCAGACCTCCTGTGGGCCTGACAGGTATAACGCACCACACCTGGTAACATATAGGTTCCCCCTCACATACACTCTATATGCGATTGGGTGGGGGAATACCCGTTACATCAGTTTAAACAGTGAGTAGAGTCATCGACTCTGGTGTTTGTCCTACCCTATTCAACAACCCACTTTGTAAATGTGTATTTCCTGGGACTATTTGTATGTATCTGATACATTAGGCGTTGCAAACTCCAGTCCTCAAGGATTTTTAAGACTATCCCTGCTTCAGCACAGGGGGCTCAATCAGTGGCTCAGTTAAAAAAATCTGGGGAGGAGTCTTGGAGGGAGTGCCCTTCTGAGGATTTTTTTAGGAAATAGAATATGAAATAGTGCAAATTGATGCAAATTGGTGCACGCTTGGAGTGAAATTTAGAACAAATTACATAATGGTCAGATAATTTATAAATAACTGACCTGCAGTCAGAGGCCCACGGCAAGCAATACTGATCTTACTGCTCTTCCCACAAATTCCAAGATTGTTGCATCCCTCCTCATCCTCTCACCCCCCTCGTCCTCTCTCATCCTACCCTCCTCCTCCTATTTCCCCCCTCCCTCATCCTCTCTCACCCCTTCATCCTCTCACCCCCTCCTTCATCCTCTCACCCCCTCCTTCATCCTCTCACCCCCTCCTTCATCCTCTCACCCCCCTCCCTTCATCCTCTCACACCCCCTTCATCCTTTCTCATGCCCCCTCCCTTCATCCTCTCTCATGCCCCACCCCCTCATCCTCTCTCAGCCCCACCCCTCATCCTCCCTCACCCCCCCTCCTTTCATCCTCTCTCACCCCCCCCCCCCTCCCCTCAACTTCTCTCACCCCTCATACTCTCACACCAGAAAACACACACACCAGAACAAAACAGTACAGACACAGAGACACAGACACACCAGGACAAAATAGAACAAATACACACAGGACACAGGACACAGCCTCACCTCTCTCTCTCTGCTCCATGCTTTTCCTCCGCTCTTTGCTCCCAACCCCAGGCTCCTGCCACCAACGCCTGATTGGCGTCCGATACATGTCCGGTATTATCTCTCATTTTTTACCGGACAGACTAACAAAATACAGGGCAGTCGGGTTCAATACCGGACACCAGGCAACCTTAACAGCACAGCCCTCTATGGGGCAGGCCCCTAGTGGCTGTGTGTGGGGCGCGCAAAGCGCTATGACGCGTACAGTACAATTTTGTCTTCCCGTGCTGTGACGCGATCTCGTGGTCGGCGCGCACCAATGGAAGGGCAGATATGCCCTGTCATGGCCACGCCCCCTGTTATAGCCCCGCCCCAAAGAGCTTCCCTACAGACCGCCGATCGCGGCGTTAAACTGTGCACGCGACGCTAGGCGCGCGTGAAGACTGGGGCCGTAGCCTTAGTCTGCTGCTGTAATACACATGGGAGCTGACCCAAAGCCTTGAACCACTCTCCGCACATGAGGAAGTTTGAAGAAAATATATAGGTCAGCCACCCTCCATGTATGAGTATGTATTTCATTTATGGGTGAGCTCCACTTAACACCTTGAGATGTACAGCTCAACTCCGTTATAGCGCGGTCCTCGGGGGCCACACGATCCGACCGCACTATCACTGGAGTCGCGCTAATTGGGAAAAAATGGCCGCCGCGCACCCGATCGAGAGGAGGGGGGAGGTGGAGTGAGGCGCCGGCAGCCCTACATGTCCCCTAGCAGCCACTGTAGTTCTCCCAGCATTCCAAGATGCACTGTTTTTAAGTGAAACCTTGCTTGCTTTTTTCATTGTAACGCCGCCTCAAGAAGAGATGAGTGTATCTCAAAATCTCGCACAAATAAAAGCATTTCGTTAGCCACAGAACGGTATCGTCTATTCGTTTTTGATTATTAAGCTCGGCTAACACGGTACAGATCTCTCTCTCGCTCTATATAGTTTGTGTATATATATATTGCAAAGCCAGCAGTACAACCAACGTCACACTGATGATACCCATTAAGGTTGAAACATGTCTGTGAATGGTTTCTCTGACTTTGCATCTGATACCCATGCTGTGCTCTTAAAGCTGTGTCAACAGCAAGCATTTGCTTATATGGGCCCCATGTAACAATGGTTTTCCAGGCAAAAGGTGACACGGTGTGCTCATTTGCATGTCATTTCCCAGAATCCCTTGCTGCAGTGGAAACACTGTATGCTGGGTGATAATGGTGAAAGGCAGGGTTGCAGACCTGCCTAAGGCCTCAGCCATGGTAAGCGCTTACTCGCTGAACCATGCTGACGTTCACTCCAGCTCAGCACGGAGCCCCTACAGCCGCAATTAGAGCGGCTTTAGTAGGGGCTCGCCTACGCTTCCGCAAGCGCGCGGAAGCGTAGGTCTTACCAGAATTTAACATTTCCCCGCTTGCTGGCGCGCAGGGCCGGTCACGTGAGCGGTTTGCCCAATGAGGGTGAACCAGCTCCGTGACGTCACTGGCCCGCCCCCTGACGACGCGCAGGGAAAGCAACCGCAAGGCCAGGGAAAGCACCCGCTATCCCTGAGCCTCAGCACGCCAACGGGAACCCTGGCCGAGGCCTAAGACATGTGAATGTGCTCACAAGTGATTATATATATATATATATATATATATATATATATATATAAACAATGTAGAGGTAATGGCGGGCTTGACCTTTATTAAAAGGAGTCACATTTACCCCTAAGGTCGCACAAAGCTCCTTGCATTCTCCTGTTACTTTGTTGGGCAACCCCCCTTATGTAAATAAAATCTGCTTCCCAAACAGCAGCTGCACCTGGTGCTTGCAAATCACTCTCAGTTGAGCTAAGACAGCCTAAGGTATGATTGACTGCTCTCTTTCCTGACTCACTTATCAGGTACACTCGGCTATTATGCTCATCTTGTACCCATATAACAGCCTTTCTGTAGCTGATTGTCAGCTGTATTCTCGGTGTTTTGCCACGTGTAGCAACATTTGTTGTGCTTGTGGGTTGATGCCTGGTGTGGGTGTCTGGGCGCACAACAAGGATTTGGTTGAACAACAAGATCACTTTTATTAATGAGAACTGAAACAGCTCCAAAACAGCTTCTGCCTGTGTTGTACCGATGCTCCGTGCCATGCAGGAATTCCTGACTCACTCTGCTGTCTCAATTTGTGGCTCTTTAGCTTCACATGCGAAACAAGATTTCTGCGTTCAAGCAAAACACTACAAGCAACTGACCCAGAACCCCAGCTAAATGTGTACCGTGCCTTGTGATTGGCTGTCCCTGCTGAGGTGAGCCAGGCTGTTGCAATAAGGTAACCGTTTCCCTTGGAAACCTAATCCTAGCAGGAGTGGCCTGCACCGCACAGTTTATAACTCGAGTTATGCCAGTTTTACAACCCAATTCTGATCAACTGTTTCGAGGATTGCACTTTTAACTCCAGTGGTAACGTGGCTCAGATGAACAGGGACGTGATCAACCATGTACTGTATGTTTTTGTACCATTCTCCCTCCGTGGACCATGAAATCAGTGAGATTTGGTCTTGACCGAAAAAATTGTGTTTTCATGGAAAAATCATTACTTTTTTTTTCAGACAGTCTCCATTAAAGTCTATGAGAGTTATTCATTAAACTGCGATAACCCCTACGAGACCACTTACTCTGTGCTAAACATCAGTGAGAGTTGACATCAGTCAGACTGCCTGAGCCCGTCCCCGATCTTAGGGAGCCTGTACGTGGTCTTCCAAACCTAAGAGTACAGACTCTATTTAACAATGCCTAGACCAGGGGTGCGCAAATTTAGGGGCGCGGGATTTTCTAGGTGTGGCGGTTACAGAGGCCCCGCGCTCTTCCCCACGGTATTTAAATGAAATGCCGGGGGAGGCGTGAGGCCTCTGTAACTTCTCTTACCTGCTCTCTGCCGTCTCTTCAGCGACGCAGCGTCATCAAAAGGCAATGCGACGTCACATGACGTTGTGACATCATATGACGCCGCCAAAGGCAGACAGCAGTAAGAAGGGGGGGCGCGAGCAGGAGGGAGAGCAGACGGGGGTGCGAACAGAAAAGTTTGCGGCCTCCTGGCCTAGACTATAACATGAATTAGAACCCACATAGGCCAGGCTCCTGTGTGTGTGCTTAATAGAAAAGGACAGTTTAATTCAAGATAACATGAGATGTGCAGCAATTTAGACCTGATAAAGTAATCTTTCAGTAGAGCACAGCAACAATAAACAATCATTTGTATGTTTACTACCAAACCATGCATTCTCATTTCACTCTAGTCTCTTTGTCTCTTTATTTGCTCAGCCTTTAAATCCCACATCTAATTCTACAAGGTTTTGCCCTGTCTTTCATGCAATGTACCTCGCTCCTTCCATCACAATCAGTTGAATATTTTCCTATCACATTCCATTCAAATACACATCTCACTCCCCTTCTCTGTTATTCTCTGTATTCTCTCTCTCTCTCTCTCTCTCTCTCTCTCTCTCTCTCTCTCTCTCTCTCTCTCTCTCTCTCTCTCTCTCTCTCTCTCTCTCTCTCTCTCTCTCTCTCTCTCTCTCTCTCTCTCTCTCTCTCTCTCTCTCTCTCTCTCTCTCTCGTTTTACCATTTTCTAAAGATTTATACAGCACCCAATAAATTCTCACTGGGGACAGGCTAATTCGCTAGCCAGCAGTGTAATGGCTGTATTATATCTAATAAACGCAATGAATTGAGTTGACTTCTCATACATTGTACAGCTATCGACGTTTGCGAACAACCCCAAATTGTTGAATATTTGTCACTTTCCGTCCCCCCCATGCCTTGGTTCTCTTTTACTATCACTTACAATGTTTCTTTCTTGATTTCTATATTCCTTCCTTCTCTTTATTCTCATTTTCTGTCTTTTTACTATTACTTCCTTTTTTCACATTCTCTTCTCATGTTTTCTCTTTAGTCCTTTCTCACCCTCTTTATCTTTTCTTATTTCTTTGTCTGCGTTTCCTTTGATTTTTCTCTAACCCGCTTCTCTCTCTCTCTCTCCCTCCCTCTCGCTCTCTCTCCTATCTTTCCTTATCTATTTCTGTCTCCCTTTTCCTCTTTTTCACTTTCTATCCTTCTTATTTTCACTTGTTCTCTCTCGCTCTTTCTTTCTCTCCTGATCTATCTCCCGCCCTCTCAATTTCCCTCTCTCCTAATCCTTCTCCCACCCCCTCTCTCTAATTCTCCAATATTTTTTTTTAGCATTTCATGAGGTTCTCTCTCACATTTACATTTTCTTTCTCTATGTATTTCAATCTTGCATTTAATCTTTTTCTGTTTCTGTATTCACTCACTTTCTTTATCTTCCTATCTTTACCGCTCTCTTTCTTTCTGTAGTGTCTATTGTCATGGGAGACCAGGACTATGCCATGGGATCAAGCACCAGACACAGGACACAGAAGTCAAATATAAGTATATATATTATGGCTAGAGCCAGCAGACCCAACACAATATCACAACAGAGCTAAACTCCCCAATCCCTGGCCCATA
>NC_134485.1:107872485-107881524 GCF_040206685.1 Ascaphus truei | reverse complement strand
TTCCTTATTTGTCTGTTTTCCTCTCTCTCTCTTTCTGTAACCCCCTTACTTCTACTTTCCCATTTAGCTCCCTTTGTCTAACAAAACAAGGACCCCCAGCCATTCCCTTCACCACCCAGAACCTCCCACCCCATTTACTGGGAACCATTAAACCGGAGGAGAGACAGTATGGCGAGAGAGTGCAGCCCAGCCCTGATGTAACTCTCACTAAATAATTCAGAGCTTGCATTAACTTATAAATGAGTGTGGTTTGACTGATTTTGTGGTTGATGTACAGATAAATTCTAATGAAAGACAGCTACAAGATTTTAAATAATTAATTACACTGCCACTTAACAAAGCCCGGCTGGCACTCACTGCTTAACAAGATACAACTTTAAGGCTCAGGATTTGCCCACAGGCTTCAAAGTTGGTTTCTGCCATTCAGCTCTCTTAAGTCTGCACTAACTTTTGTAACCCTCCACCCTATACTGCCTCCCAATATAAAATAGGAGATCATTATTTTATTAACAGCAATTGTGCATGCAAAGTGATTCACTTGGGAAAACAGAGCAAGTGGAAGTGACTAGCGCTGGGGCAGGCCAAGTGAAATTAGCCCAGGCAGGAATTGAATTTAGTAGCTTGTGCACCAACACCCTAATTACTATGCTAACCCTTCTACACTTCCATGATGCTAACATTGACATTGTTTTTTTGGTCTGAGTCTATTCCTGAGTCTATTCCTATAGCTCCGAGGTGGGCAACACTGTAGCCATTCGCCACATGTGGCGAATTGGCAGGCAAAGTGTGGCGAATTTCTAGTCCAGCCCTACCTTCCCCCTCCAAGAATTGTCTCCTGCACTAGCACATATATACAGTGCATTTCCCTCCCTTCCCCCTCCCAGATCTCCGGTCTGTGTCCTGCACAGACACAGTTAGATTGTCGGGGGAGTGTTTCTCCGCAGGGGGTCTGCAGCTGTGCAGACCCCCTGCGGAGAAGCACTCCACCGACATTGTAACTCTCACCTTCGCGGTGCCGCGTCTTGAGGGGGTCTGCACTCTGCAGAGGGTCTGGGGGGGGGGGGTGAAAGAAGCCCACTGGTCAAGCGCTTTGGAGGGAAACACAGGAGGACACCGACAGTCATCACAGAACAGGAGGATTTGGAAGGAATCACTTCAGTTCCCTCTGCCCTGTCAGGCTGTCTCCCCTCCTGGCTTGCTAAACAGCCGGCACCCCCCTCATCCCCCCACACTGTGTGTGTATATATGTATATTTAGTTGTGTGTGGGTGTAATATATGTGTGGTGTGTGTGTGTGTGTGTGTGTGTGTGTGTGTGTGTGTGTGTGTGTGTGTGTGTGTGTGTGTGTGTGTGTGTGTGTGTGTGTGTGTGTGTGTGTGTGTGTATACACACACACACACACATGCGCGCACACATATATAATATATACACACACACTATATATATATATATATATATATATATATATATATATACGCGCGCGCACACACTATGTTTTAAATTTTTGCATGGTGTGGCTATTTTCACTTCTAATTCGCCACACCTGTGGCTACATTGAAAAATAGGTTGCCCACCCCTGCTATAGCTCATTTACACGAGGTGTCTCTTTCTCCCTACATTTCTCTGCTAATTCTTTCTCTTCGTTTGTATACTGTAGCACTGCGGATGTATCCACTTGATACATTAATTTTTGTAAGGCCTTGTGCAAATAGTGGGGACTATGCAATGTTTATTTTATGATTTGTACGGAGGAACAGTAGGAAAAGATATAGAATGTTGCCTATTTTTGACATGCTTCAGTTCCATGTGGTGTTCCCAAAGAAAAGGTGAGTGGGGGCGAGACTTAACCCCTTTATGCATTGCAGGGCCATCTTGGCACTAAAGAGGTTAAGAGAATTGGACCACTTATTTAAAAATATATGAATAAAAAGCCACAAAGAGCGTTTTCCTCCTATATAGTGCTTCAATATACACAGTGTGGTAAGTCGAATATTTGCAAAACACAAATCAACGTCTCGAAGAGCTTACAATCTAATTTTTGGTGCCTGAGGTACAGGGAAGTAAAAGCGACTCATACATGATCACTGGGTTTACCCACTTAAAAAGCACTAGGTTTAAAAAGCACTGAGCTTACCCACTTAATATGGTACTACCACTAGGCCAACGCAGATTAGAATGGCTGTTTATTCCTACCAGTCTCAATTTGCTCTTTTTCACTGATCCCCCTCATACTAATCATCATGTTTCTCCAACACTGTCCTTAAACACTGAAGGGTAGCAAGACAAAAGTTGTGCAATTCTTGGGCAACACAATCCAAAGACAAAAATCCTGTTGATTCCAATGGGATTTTTGATGCATATGGTGCTGTTTGCTTCAGGATTGCACCACTTTTGCCTTCATACATATGGTGCCTGTGTCTCCTCCAACGGCATACAGTGTCCTTCCAATCTACTGTTCCCTCTGATATTGCTTTACAGGCACTGCTCTCACCTGTTTGAATAAACTGCTTTCCCATACTGCCAGACTGCTGCCCCAATGGACCTCTACGTGTTATCTTCCTCCTCTCTTCTGCTGCTTCTTAACTAGCATTACACTGTCTTACTCTTCCAATCACACGCAACAGACTCTCTTCACTATAACTAAGGCCGCGCTTATAGTGCCGGCGACGGTGACGTCAGCCTGCAGTTGCTGGAAAAATCGAATTGAGATGACTTCCAGTGATCGCGACCAATCTGTCGCTCTGTCGCGTTACTATAAGCGCGCGCGACGGCAGCAATGCATTTGTTTTGACGCAACGTCGCTGTCGCCGGCACTATAAGCGCAGCCTAACTTTGACTTTAGCTACTGTAGTTTGAGCACCTTTTCACCATATACATTGCTGTTGCAAATTGAAACCACTCCGACATGTAGAACACTACCCACCATTTTAACACTTGTGTCATAGATTGAGATGTGTCAGTAGTTTATCAGATATTGTTCCAAACGCCTTACTCTGAATAGAAGGATAACAAATACTATATAGCATTAAATAAATATGGCTTTTGTTAGGGGGCGATAGAAGGACCTATAAACGATTGACCTAAGAATTATCTAATAATTCCAAAATTCAGGCTCAGGGCTGAGTTTTAATGCAACTGTGGGAATACGGTGAAAATTTTTAAGAGGACCATTACCATACATGATACAAAAAAGGAGTTGGAGTGCAGAGAAGAAGAGATTCCAAAGTTAGATTAGGTAAATTTATTGTTAAAACACTGCTCAGTATTACTTACAATTAGATAAAACCACATGCTTTACACATGTTTTTTGTGTTGGGCAATCAGGAGGTGGTGACCTATATAAGGCCACCTCCTGCTATGCCCTAATACCTCCTGACGAAGCGCTGTATTGCACGAAACGCGTTGAGGGTTATGTTCATTACTCCTTGAGTTACACTTCAGGATAGGAGTGTAATTTTAGCACGTTCAAGGCTCCCGTTGCAGTAGCCATTTGTCATTTTCCCTGTATCCTCGCCAGCTATTGCAGCCATTGCAATAGCTTTGCTTTAGCTGACGAGAGCCCGCCCAACACCTTAGTGTGGTTGAATTTTCGGTTCCGGGTCAGGGACCCTGTGAGAAGCTGTAGCAGTGGATCGCGGTCTGGGCAGGGGGAATTTGAGCAACGCTGAATGCAGACATTTGGGGGAGCTTCAACGTGCATGCGGTTTTATCTAATTGTAAGTAATACTGTGCAGTGTTTTAACAATAAATTGACCTAATCTAACTTTGGAATCTCTTCTTCTCTGCGCTCCAAATCCTTTTTTGTATCTTGGATTGACTGTTGGCCCGGCTGATCACCGGAGAGAGAAGGAGCAGCGGGAGAAGAGTCCCTTTCTGAAGATTTTCCGTGAAGATTCTAGATGAGCGCGGTCTCCTTCTCTGGGAACTGTGCCATTACCATACATGTATGTTTATACATTAGACCAAGTATATGGGGCTGCACTTTTTGTACTTGCAGCTTATATTTAATATGTATGTATGTATGTATGTATGTATATCTTTATTTATATAGCAACATTTATGTACCTAACGCTTCAGAGCAGTAATACATGTTACATAATAATATAACAAAACAATAGGATAATGCTGCACTCTCCAAAATGATCAAATATAATATAAATACCGGTGCTCCTGGTTCAGGAATGTCTGGGTGGTACTCCAAAATCTGATAAGAAGGAAAACCTGGGCACTGCGGATTTCTGCTTAAGAAAATTTATTGAGAGTCAATGATGACGTTTCGGCCTCTAGGGCCTTTCTCAAATGCAAATGGCATAATAGACAAACAACATTAAAAGGTTTCTTAAATAGACCCCACCACAAGTGTACTTAATTGTCACTGATTGTCCTCCATGTCAAATCATCCGTCGCTTCCTGTGATATATAGGCAGCTCTGTTCTCCAATTCATTGTGAAGTCTCCTCCAGCAAATCTCGCGACGTCTGTGACGTCATCACAGCGCGTCTTCCAACCTTCCGGTGACGTCGGAGAAGGAACGTGATGTTGTCATACGCATCGTGCCACCGGGAGGTTGGAAGACGCGCCGTGATGATGTCACAGACGTCGCGAGATTTGCTGGAGGAGACTTCACAATGAATTGGAGAACAGAGCTGCCGCCTATACATCACAGGAAGCGACGGATGATTTGACATGGAGGACAATCAGTGACAATTAAGTACACTTGTGGTGGGGTCTATTTAAGAAACCTTTTAATGTTGTTTGTCTATTATACCATTTGCATTTGAGAAAGGCCCTTGAGGCGGAAACGTCATCATTGGCTCTCAATAAAAAATTTTAAGCAGAAATCCGCAGTGCCCAGGTTTTTTCCTTCCTACATAATAATATAACACATAGTGGGAATAAGTGCTTGAGACAAAAAAAGCGCGCGCACCCAGCAAGCACTCTGCTGTATTGTCGTAAGGGAGCAACCCCCCCCCCCCCCCCCGCATACAGGCGGAGATGCACGTTGATGCGGCAGCGTTTTGAAAATACAACCACTTTTGTATTTTCAAGCGCCTGCTGCGCGATGTCAGCACACATGAGCTGGTTCAGCCAATGAGGGCGAACCAGCTTCGTGACGCGTCCGCCACGCCCCCGCAACACGTCTATGATCTCCTGCAGCCAAGTTCACAAATCGCTTGGGCTGCAGGAGTGCGCACGGTGGTGCGCTCGTTCTCACGCGCCTGTGCATGGACCATAATCCCCACCTAATGTAGAAGGGGACAGTAGGGCCAGAGGAAGTATGAGGAGCTCAATTTTTGACATGTTAAGTTTGTGTCGGCGGTGGGCCTCCCAGGGGGATATAACAGAGAGACATTCGGAGACTTTTGTCGGTACAGAAAGTGTAAGGCCGGGGCCATACAGGGTTTAGCAGAGCGGAGGCGCGCTGACGCTGAGGCTCGCCTGCTGAAGTCAGCGCGATTCCATGGACTTGCAGGCGAGCCAGTGTGCGCGAAGGGAGCCGGGGGGAGGTGGTTGGAGGCGGGGCAGTGACGTCGCTGGGCCAATCGCCCGCGACGCACTGACGTCAACGGCGCCGACGTCACGGCGCCGTGACGTTGACGCTGCTTCAGGCTGATTGGATGTTTTCAGCCGACAGCGCGCTGAAAAACAGCTTGGCTGTTGGCTGAAAATTCCAAAGCCTCAGCACGCCTGCGGATGCTCGCGTGAGCCCCCTCTCAAGGCATCCTCATTGAGGATGCAGGGGCTCAGCGCGGAGCGTCCGCACGGCTCAGCACTGCTTGTCCTATGGACGCAGCCTAAAGCAGGGGTTGAATAGTTAATTTGTGTGTCATCAGCATAGAGGTGATATTTCAACCAAAGAGATGTGATTAGGTCACCTAGAGAAAGTGTGTAAGGCTAGGTCCCCGGTGCCTGCTGCAGTACGCGCTATGGCGTGCGCAGCAGGGAGAAGAACCGCCCCTCAATGGGTTGGGCCCACTACCTGCCTTGGCCATCGCTTTGCGCGAGCAGATTTGTCTGAAGACAGGAAAACTGTGTTCAGAACTTGCAACGGAGCGCTGGCCGCGCCTCTGGTGGTTCAGCCAATGGGGGCGAATCTTCCGGGTGACATCAGGGTCGTGCCCCCCGCCACAGCCACGCCCCCCCCCTCTTTCCCCCTGCAGCTCACCACAAACCAGGGATCACAGCTGCATGTGCCGCAAGCCTGGCAGGCGCGCGTGCGGTGCCGACACCGGGACCCCAGCCTTAAGAGAAAAGAGAAGAGGTCCCAGGACATAGCCTTGGGTTACTCCCACAGAGAGAACTAAAGAGGAGGAGGAGGTGTTGGCAAACGAGACACTGAAAGTACGATAGGAGAGGTAAAAGGAAATCCAGGATAGAGCTCTGTTACGATACCAAGAGTATGGCGAATGTGAAGGAGAAGAGGGTGGTTCCCAGTATCCAAGGGAGCGGAGATGCTGAGCAATATGAGCAGAGTGCAATGAGCTTTATCTTTGGCAGCTTGGAGGTCATTAGTTATTTTAGTAAGGGCTGTTTCTGTGGAGTGAGCAGTGCGGAAGCCAGATTGTAGAGGATATGAAAATGTGGTTTATTATAAAGCAGTTCTGAGTAAGACTACAGCCATGTAACTGTCTTTAGAGAATTAGGAAACACAGTAATGGAGTCATTACCCCCCCAAAAAAAACGTTTCAGCTGTTTGCCTTATGAATGTCCTTGAACACCCTCCAAGGACAATCCGATAGAAAGCAAACTCTGAGGAAGGATCCCTCCATTGATCATTACAATAGGTTTAAAGACAAACAGTAAACACAGACATAACACAAAGATAATATGGCAAAGGGTTAGTGTGTTGCTACTACTAACATTATGATATTTTATTTAACAGCAATGACCTTTTAGGACTGCATGGAGATGTTGGTACCCTGACATAATGAGCATGTTAATTTGCAAGAGGATGATATTTTTCTTTCACTCCAAACATTAACTGCTGGTTTATCCCCTTTAAATCTGGAGGGTCATGGGCACTTTACAATGTGATAACGGACCCTCTGGCATAGGAAGAATTAGTACATTTGAATTATTATATCACCACCTTTTTAACTTTATACCAAACACCTCCACATACAGAGGACAGGGTCCTGTTTCCAAACTATTGAGTGAATGCGCAACAGAAACGCAGCACTTACTGTGTAAGAGAGGAAACCATGGAGTGGGGAATTCAAAACAAGGTCCTTAGTTGTTGATAGAAAGCTGGTAGTGAGTCTTGGTAGAAAACTAATAGACTTCACTGGAATCTCACTCTTTGAAGCAACTTATTATTTTAGTGTCATTTTTGGTTCAAAGACTATATATATATATTGTACATATACACACATGTAGAGGTATCTGTACCGTGTTAGCCGAGCTCCATAATCAAAAACGAATAGACGATACCGTTGTAACACCGCCGGAAGAGATCAGTGCTCATACAAATAAAAGCATTTCGTATCTAAAAAAGGACAGCACCCATGTCACAATTGACAAACTTCCCTGGGTGTACTGTAGTGAAAATATACAAAAATCTAGAGATAGGCAGGCACTCTCAGGCGCTCGATATAGAAAAAATGGTTTTAATTAAAAAGATCAATGTTTCAGTCTTATTATAAGACCTTTCTGAAGATCCTTCATGTATCCTCCTGTATAATAGGATGAAAAAGTTGATCTTTGTAATAAAACCTTTTTTTCCTCTATTGAGCGTCTCTCTCTCTGCCTCTCTCTCTCTCTCTGCCTCTCTCTCTCTCTCTCTCTCTCTCTCTCTCTCTCTCTCTCTCTCTCTCTCTCTCTCTCTCTCTCTCTCTCTCTCTCTCTCTCTCTCATATATATGTATGTATATAGAAACACTGGAGGTTGTGTGTGCTAGTTTGTCTGCAGATATCTTCCCTTATAGCTCCCAAGCAGACCCAAGAACACTAATACACACAGATATATACAATATTAGTATTATTGGGTCTGCAAATCTATAAAGCCAAGCTCATGGTGGTGGCGTCGCTACGTGCGCACTTCCAGGACTCTTACCTTATTGCCTATTGTTGTTCTTCAAGTGTCCGCGGCGCTGCGCGTGTCGACGCTGCTACATTTTGCCGCCACAACTCAAATTGAAATTTGGGGCTGCAGTAGCATGACATCAGCGTCACGTAAGCTGGTTCGGCCAATGAGGGCGAACCAGCTCAGTGACGGGTTTGCCACACCCCAGATCGCCGCAACCGATCTCCTGCAGCTAGCGCACACATCGCTGGGGCTGCAGGGGCGCGCATGAGAGCACGCTCCCACGCCACAACCATGAGCTCGGCCTTAGCTTGTCTGAAGATGCCTTCCCTTATAGCTCCCAAGCAGACCCAAGAATGCTAATACACCCACCCACAGATATATACAATACTAGTATTATTGGGTCTGCTACGCTATAAGGGAAGACATCTTCACACACACATCCTCTGGGTTTTCTCAAACCTCTCCTGGGATACCGCAGCCTTGCTATGTTTCAGTGATAACCAGCTAATCACACATTAACGTATAGATGCCACGATTCATTCCTATTCCCAACATTAGGTCTCACTGAAGTGTCCCGAGGAGAGGGCATGGAAAACATTGCCTGACACACTTGCTTCCTACCTACTTTCCAAATCCTTTTCTGCAAAGAAGCAATGTGTTTCTCACACCTTTAATAACCTGCTGATGTGACCCACGCTAATCTGTAATGTTCCTGCTCCTTTAGGGAATTACATCACCATCTGTTTTCTTCTATTTGACTTTTTCTTTGCAAGGATAATGTGTTTATACTCAGCCCCGGTCTAACTACCCTGAACAGTTATGTCCAATCTCCCCACAACAAACCCAGCAAGGGATCCCTGGCACCAACTGCTAGCTCTCCTGGAGTTAAAGAGAAACACAAGTCATTCCAGCACACTGAAGAAATCCAGTGTTTATGAAATTCATGAACTATCCAGACAAGCGTTATAATCCCCAAATCTATGCCTGTGAAATATTGATGATTCTGCTTAGAATAC